>NW_027115706.1:618233-673148 GCF_000696795.3 Halyomorpha halys | reverse complement strand
TAGATTTTTAAGAAATTTTGCTTTTTAAAAAGCTATATCTCGAGAACTATTGGACGTAAATAGCTCTTTTAGAGCTAATATTCCAGAAAATTTACTCTTCTTTTAATAATGTTCTCTTAGATTTTCTAGTTTTGTTGGTAGTTTTTAAGATATAGAGCTCCGAATGAAAAATCAATGTTTTTTAAGGTTTTGAAACAGCCACCATTTTTTAATCTCCCTCCCTTGGGGGGGCAATACTTGGCAGACTCATCACTTTTGACTAGTAACTATACATAGTTTTCATTGAAGTAATCAAAAATTGGGGTGAGATAACTGCCTTTTTTTTTCTTCTCGGCTCGGGAACTACCAACAATGAATCTGACTCAGTTGAGTCCATCTATGAAGCAACCTATTCAAAATCGATTTAATTTATATAATAAGGTTATATTCTTCCTAATTAATAATCTTTCTTAAAGGAAAGTGTTCAGAAATCAAGGAAATTACAGATGTAATGGAACTAAGGTAATGACGGGAAAGTGATACATACCAATAACTAGTTTAGTATTATTTTTTAGTTAATATTCCCCGCTCCTGTCCAGTTAATGAATGCAGAAAAGATATGTGGCAATTCAGAGCTTTATTCGGACTACTTATAAGTCATAAGTTGAGCCTGAACCTAGCAAAAACCAAGGTCATTCTCGTCGGTTCGAAACCCTTCCTTACTATCCACTATTACCATCAACAACATACCTATCCAGTTCCAAAAAACCTAGGAGTCACCTATGATTAGTACCTAACATCGAATAGCCTCATTCTCCAAATAAATCGAAAACCCATCTCAGTCCTAAACAGATCCTAAGATCCAGTGATTTATTTCCTCGAAGTACCTGTCACCTTCTGGTAACCTACCTTATTCTCCTACATCTCGACTACGGATGACTAATATACGGAAGACTGAGTATTGAAGAAATGAGACTGCAAATATTAATGAATAGCTTTATAAGATTCATCTTCGGTATTCCCAGGCGTTCTGATATCTTTCACTACAATTCCGAGCAAAGCTCTATCCCAGTATCCGGAGACAATACCTCCTTGGCAAATTTATATTCCAATCCCTAATAACCCAAAAACCTTCCTATAACATGGACCTCCTCACACTACGATTATCCATACACCAGCTATACACAAGATACCTACCAACCAATTTGTATTTCCTTTCCCATTGAACCGCCTCCTTTGAAAAGTCCTTTGCTGTTCGAGCTACCTCATTTAGAAACTCCTTACCCATATACATCCATAAAGCTTCCTCCTTAATATTATTCAAACGCCAGTTATACATCCATCTTCTTGATTATATATCTTCCATGAACTTTTAAATACTAAATATCAACATAAGCTTGGCTAAATCTCTATCTTTTGTTTATATTTTATTTACATAAATATTGTAATAGTTTTATTTAATTATGTTCAAAATAAGTTAAAGTGGCATAAAATATGTTAAAATAGTTCCATATTGTTATTCTTAGGAGACGAAGGTGTCCCAGAACTAAGATAGATTTTCATTTTACTGAAAATAAAATACACGAATTGGGGTATTGCTACAGAGGCAAAAATGAGAGAGAGGGCATGTTTTTCTTTTTTTCGTTCATAATTCGAAAACGACCGATCGTACCTTAAACCATTTCGTGTAAAAAATTAAACATTAAAATGCGGAAGAGTAAATTTACAAGATTTTTTTTTTTTTTAGGGTTGTATAAACTTTTCAAAAGTAAGTTGGTACTTATTGGTATCAACTACCATAAATAAATACCAAGTAAATACCAATCAAACCAAAGTGAAATTCGATGAAATTACAGTAATAAACTACTGTTAAAATTGTCACAGGCAATTAATAGTAATGGTAATTATACTTTAACAAAACTTAAAATAACTTTTTTCTTAACATTCTTTTCAAAGCAAATCACTATAAAAATATAAGCAGTATAGACAAAAAGCGTCTTGCGATATGAATCTGTATACTAAATAAATATCTACGTATATGTGCTTGCACTTCTTAAATTAAACATTTCCATCAGTATTCATACATAAAAAAAGGGTAAAACGTAAATTAAATGCAGTGGTCTACGACATTGTTTGAGAAATAAACAATGGAGCTGAAATGAAACTCACCCGAACAAATTTTATGAAAACATCAATTACACCTGTCTTAAAGATAACATTTCTACAAAACTGTTAGAGCTATTACAACCTAATTTGGTTTGAAATATAAAATAATTCTTTAATTATATTTTATTCAATTTCTTGAGACTGGTATTTATTTATTAAATAAATCAAATGATATCCTTGTTTAGTCTCAACAGTCTTTATTTTATCAATAGTCCAACGTTTCGGCCATCCTCAAGGACAATCTACACATTTAACAGCTTATTAAACATTCATAAATGGAATTTGGTCCGGGTGCGGTTAAACAAAACTAAAATAGTAAATTGGTGTACTATTTTTATTTGAGCCAACATTTCGCCCCACGTTGCAGGGCTTCGTCAGGGCTGTTATGACGTAAGTCAAAGTCAGAGTGTATACACGTAACTCAAAACGTGTATTTCGTCGAAAACTTGAATTCGAAATTTTTCTCGATTACAATACTTCATTAGTAAGTGAAAGTTAAATTATAAATAGATTATCGCTAAAATATTCCGAAATAGTTAATTCATTAATAAAGTAACAATGTTTATTTTTTTTAAGTCTAATTTAATGTTAATTTCTAAAAAACAAACTTTAATTTCTATTTTTTTATCTTCTTTCTCCCATAGTTTATGTTCTTTTATTTTTCTAAACCATTTGTCGTCACCTTTATACACGTTCCTCTCATAATTTTTTTTTTACTTGTAACGTATTCTCACCTTCCGGTAATTTCGTTATCTTTGTAATATATTTTTTAACTCGAAGTCTTATGCATGCGCCGCTGAACTCATTTAGATTTCCGACCACCTATAAGTAGGTGAGTTCGATGTTTTATTCTCTTTTTCTTATTTTCTTTTACCCGCTTCTCCCTCTCTATTCTTTTCTTATTTTTCCTTACCCACGCTATTAGTTATGTTCACCACGTATTATTATTGTCATATTCTCAAATCACTTCTTTTATCTAACTTAACTTTATATTTTGTTACTTAATTCTATATTCATATTTATTTGTTTTTGGTTTTTTTTTGCATTATTTAACTTTATATTTATATTTCCTTAATTAATTTATTTTACTTAAATATTTATTTACCTATATATACGTTTTGTTTTCCACTACTTTCATTACTTTATTTTTATTAATTTTTCATTCTGTACATTTTTTTATTTTAATTATTCTGTAATTTTTTGATTCATTGGTTGTCAACTTGCTCTTTGTTCTTAGCCCTGATGAAGGCTGAAAATTCTGGTCGGAACTTTGGCATTATTAAATAGGTTTTTCAATATATTTGTGTTATTTCCTGACCGCACCCCCAACCAGCTTCTCCTCATATATAAATTCATTAAAATTAAACTGCTAATCCTAGTTTTTAGTTATTCTATTTTCTTATTTGTTACAAATGAGTAGTGGATAATTATTCAAACACTTAATTTAAACTATAATTCAAATAAAAATGTATTAATACGCTTCAGAGGAACAAAGGAGATGACAAGAAGTAGTTTCATGAAAGACAGCAGTCAGTGATGGGCGAGAGGCAAGATGGGCGGTAAGCCTTGACCCGCCTCCCACAACCACCCCCGTATAGCCTCAATGCTCCTCACTTCAAAGGCCAGCTCAAATTAAAGTTGATCACCCCGAAACCAACCCCTAAAAATAACCGAACGAAATCATCAACCTCAAATCAGCAAATATTTTTTTCCACTCCTTATAGCATAAAACTAACATTTGAATTCGTACCCTGAATAAAAATATATACATTTTGAGCCAAAGGTAATAAGAAAAAATATATAAATCTATTATATTATTTCAAGGACAAATCTAACCCTGTTTAATTTTCTTATTCCATTATTTATTATACTCTTCGAGCTAAAACGAGCTCATCATAATAATATAGAACAAAATAATATGCACTATATATAAATAATTGACCATATGACCAAGTGGTGCCAATCTTTTGGGTTAATTGTCTCTTTTTAGTATGTTTTTCTTTCTAAATAGTTCGATTTTAATGTTCAGTCTTCCAAATCGAATTGTTTGTGTTGTTAGCCCACGGTGCCGCTCACATTTTATTGTCTTTAAATGTCACCAGAAGCAATAACTTTTTACTTTCCACAGTCAGTATATGCATTCATTCAGACACGCAAGTCGAAAATATGATTTATTACTAGAATTTATAATAAAACCCAAGAGTGGTTCACGTTTCTGCAAGGCAATAATTTATTTTTGGTATTACTACAATTGATGTGCTCCCTCTAAAATGCTAATAACTACAAAATCAAAACAAACAACACAATTTTTCAGTATAAAAAGTCTCTTATGACGTAATATGGGTATTCTGTTGATAATAGCAGTCCTTATTGGTATTTCAATTCGGTCATAAGTAATATACTATCGGTCGGAGCGGTTCACATTATCATTAAATATAATTACTAATTAATATATTACTAAGTCAAGACCTCACCCTATCCTCCCACCTACGGTTCGGGGATAAATACTCTTTTACTGATTCAGTCATCAACACTACACAACCCTTTCAGTCGCCACGATGCTATATTAAGCATATTTTGTGGTAGACTAAATTGTCCATCCGACTCACCCTGGTCAGTATTCTACAATGACGTTTTGACCAAATATTCTAGCGGGGAGAGAAAACAGGCATAACGAACAGTTCCTCAATTTTTTTAGGCGTAAAAAAAAATAAAAGTCTTACCTAAGACCCAATTGAAATACCAATAAGGACTGCTATCTTATTGCCAACAGTACCCATATTACGTCATAAGAGACTATTTAGAAACAAAAACAGACTAAAAAGAGACATTTAACCCAAAAGATTGTTTATACAAATAATCAAATAATTAATTCCTTAATAGCAAATAAATTACTGAACGGGCTATTTAATGTTATTAATTACTAAATTAACTAAACAGTAACCAACGGTAACAGGCAAAGTCTCATGTAACATCGATGAAATAGTAAATCAGTTCAGATCAAAATTGCCTTGAAGGTAGAGGCATTGCGGCCACAACTTATTGGGAACGGGTAATGAAAATCTAAATTTTCTGAACAATTATGTCCAGATTTCCCAACTTACTGAAGCTTTGGGGAGTATTCCTCGAAATTTCTCATTTTCCTAAACATTTTTGGAATACTGTCCTCTCTAAATAAGGTTAATAAGCAATTTTGAATACAATAATCTTTTTGAATAATATTTAACCAAAATTATCGCGGTTTGAAGAAGGTTAAAATTTCCCAACTATTTAGTTTTTCGAATTATTCTAGGAAAGTCCCCCAATCCTCGTAACGATGTTCCTCTGCTTGAGGGATTTAGTTCGGGGAGCTAGACTTTTTTTCTCTACCGCTCGTTCACGAGTCTAAAGAAAGCCAACCAATTATCGCCAAAGCATTTAGTATGATTAGCTTCACTAATAATAGATGTTTTTGCTTTATAACCCTCCTTTATTCACCACAGCGATGAATCAATTTTTTTACTCTGTGCTACTATGTATAAGCGGAATGTTTTTTTCATGGAAATGAGACCAATGTCCAAGTTATCTATGCAGAACCATAGCACTCTAGTTTCACCACTGAAAAGTAGTCCTTCCATTCTAATTTTTATAATTGTGAACGTTCTCCATAAGATATTGGAACATAACATAGGTTATAACTTAAATTTTTAGAGAAATTTTAATATTTTTAATCCAGAAAGACAAGATGGCCTTTGCCAGTCCTTTTTGGCCAATTCTTTATAAAATGTCAACTTCCTCTACTACCTAGGAGTAAATGAAGCAGGTACATTAGTCTGCTCAATTTTATTTTTTATTTTTTTGGTATGCTTTCAAAACGATGATTTTTGAAATATATTTTCCTCAGCCTCTAATTCTAAATGCAAACTTTTCGATTTCCTAAACCACTACAATTTTTTTTAGGAAACTCTAATGGTAATAAAGCTGTATGTTCATAGTTGATAGAAATTTAAAGATTTACTACAGATAACTTCTAGGTGAACTGTCAAAAAACCGAATTTCAATCTGCATGACGAAATAAATTGACGACAATAAAAAAATATCAAATAATATTGGAATGATGAGCTGTCTCTATTTAGTGATTATTTTTACTTTATTTTACCTATATACGGAATATGTAGTAGAAGGTATTGCGATCGTACAAAATTTCGAATTCGATTTTTCAATAAATAAATACAAAATACAAAAAAGTTTTAATAATATCCTACAAATAAAATGTTTTCACTTTATTTGAGTTTCTACTAACTTCAATCAAGCCATAATTTCTTTTCCTCGACTCTCAAATCAAATTATGTTTTATCTAATGGTCAGGTTGTCTTGGAAAAAATCTTCAGAACGAAATAAAATGCAATATAATTATGGAGAAATCATTAAAATACTTTTCTTTGATGAAATCGATGAAAATTATAGGGATAATTTAAAATATAAACATGAATATCAAATTTTTAAAAAAATTCGTTTTAAAAAATATACAGAAACAGTGATTTTTTAATAAAAATATTGGAGACATTTTTACTATTACTAAGAAAATTAAATCATTCTTATTTGGACTTACCAAAAAAAATTCAGAATGACAGGAATTTAAGCTCATTGCTTAAAAAGGTTAATGGATTGCATAAAAATAATCAAACTAAAATAAATTATTGAAGCTGACAAGTATTTGAAGAAGCATGCACAATTTCTGAGGTTCGATATTTTTAAAAACAAAATATAATCACATAAAGTTGATATTTACCTTAATTATTTAACATTTTTTATATTTTATCTCAGATTTTGGACCTACCGATTTATGTTTTAACTTATTTCTTTTACCTTATTTATTCATTTAAGTATTTCTTTTAACTAACTATTTGTTTAGTATATGGACGAGCACTGATTGTAAAATTATTGTTATATCATATGAATATATGTATTGTATCAAGTCTCATCATGGATTGATTGGCATGTTGCGTATTGTAGCAACCCAATGTATTTGGGCAGCATGGCTAAATAAAGAATTTCTCTCTTAGCTACCCCTATCTAAGAGATACCCTATAATGTTTAGGATGTTTATCAATTATTCTTTTGATGATTACCTGTCATAATTATTCCTTCATTTTCAATCACTTTTTAAAGTTCAAGCTAACGTCACTTACCTGAAACAAACATTTTTTTTTTATTAGTTAGATATAAATACATAAAATAAGGAAACATAAGAAGCTGTTACCTCATATTATAAAACTTTTATTTTTATTTTGATGGTTATTAATTAGTTTCATTATAAAAAAAATACTTTTTATAAGTTATTTTTAAACTTTTATTATTCAAACTTAAAATAAACAATTTTATTATAATTGAAAGATTCAAACTTTATCTTCATTTAGTAATAATAAAAATGGATAAATATCAAATATTAAAAGAATTTGATTTTGTAAAATTATTTTTCTCGGGTTATAAATAAACTTCCTGAAATAAGGGCGGTAACACATATACACAACATGCCATTAGAAAGTCAGAGATCTTAGAAATATTTATATTTATCACATCAAGTCGTATAAGATAATGGAGTGTGATTAATAATTAAAATAAAATGTTTAAGGTTAAAACACATTCTGGCGGGCGCAGAACGGTTTTTCCCAACGGGGTAACAAGTGAGGTTAGAAACTGAGACTGCAAAATCGGATGCAGTCGAGTCACCGATCCCTTCCAATCCAATTCCTCAACACTGATATATACACGACTTATCTAACTTTTCTTCTGCTTATGAGCAGGAACTAAGTTGATACTGGATACATTGTTTCACAAACAAAGAATTTCTTATTTAAAATAACATCTATTGAAGAATGGTGTAAAAACTGGAGAATCAAAATAAATCCTGACAAATCCCACCAGATCACCTTTACTCTCCGTCGTAAACCTCTGTCCTCCTGTCCTACAGTATCCTTTCTAAATACACCACTAATGCCTGTTGAACAGATTCGATACTTAGGACTCCATCTTGACAAGAGACTTACTTGGAATCCACACACAAGACTGAAACGACAAGAAACTGCTCGTAGATTCCGATTGCTACAACACTTACTTGACAAACGCTCTAAACTTCCCATTCACTACAAAAAATTAGTATACACTACAATAATCAGACCAATTTGGACATATGGAATTGAGCTCTGGGGCTCCACCAAACCATCAAATTCCTCCCGCATCCAATCGTTACAATCCAAAATCCTACGTAAAATCCTTGATGCTCCTTATTACGTCACAAATAAACTCATTCACAAAGACCTTAACATCCCATTCCTTGCAGATTTGACCCAAAACAGATATGCGTCATTTCATTCCAAACTCCTTAACCATCCTAACCCATTAATTCTTAATCTTTCATCCTTAACAATCCCTGATAATCCTCCGAGGCGTCTGAAAAGAAGATGGCCACGGGACCTTCTAATTTAAATTAATGTTTGAAGTACCACCAATGGGTGGTTCCTTCTCAAGATTTTCAAGTGTATATAAAACATACAACATATTTACCTATTGTATTATTTTGTACAGTTGTAAATTACATTAAAAAAATAATTTAAAATATTCGCCTTCTAAGATAGTGAGTGAAGGGATTGCTACACACCAAACAAGATTATTTTTCAATAAATGTTTTAAAAAAAAAAATTAAATAATAATATAAAAATACATATATTCTTATTTGGTAAGAAAATATCATAGTAACATAGAATCATACAATATAGGAAAATACTTGATTTTGTGTAGTAATTGGGAAGAAAAAAATTCTGCTATAATAACAATAAATGGAATATAAAATAAATACAGAATATATGCAGCTGAGTGAAGATGCAGGCAACTAAGGCACTGTGGAGATGCAAAAGAGTGCTCAAAATATAGAACAAGAACCTCCAAATCATCAAGAAATCATTAAGAAACCATTATTAAATAAAGATATCATAAAGAAACCATTTTATAAAGATATCATTAAGAAACCATAATTATATAAAGACATAATTAAGAAACAATCATTAGATATCATTACACAAACTAATTATATGTTAGGTTAAACCTAGAAACCCATTTACAATGAATCCATTTTAATTTTTCTTTTATCAAATTTTTTGTATTAAAGATTGGAGAAGTTTGTCGGGGGGGTGCAGTCAGCAAAGAACAACATAAATAAACAAAATCATTTATTTATTTTATGCCGACGTTTCGACCTGAGTTTCAGGTCTTTTTCAGGGATTATGGCGTAGAAGGTAGGCCTGCAACTCAGATCGAAACGTCGGCATAAAATAAATAAATATGATTTTGTTTATTTATGTTGTTCTTTGCTAACCGCACCCCCCGACAAACTTCTCAATCATTAATCTACGGTCAACTATCTACACCTCTTTTTGTATTAAAGAGTAAAATGTGACTCATTAAAAGCTTCCCTTTTTATTTTTCACACTCCTATCAAAATTAAATTTTTCCAGAATAGCAAAATGTTTAAACGTTAATTTAGATTTGTTTTTAAATTTATTCAATTTTTACTTAATTATTAATTATTTTTAACAGGTACAGCGAAGGTCCTTATTGTTCTTTTTCAGGGCTGTGCTAAAATTTTATTTTATTCTATAAAAAACAACAACTAAAATTACTGCTTTCTCATTCAACCCTCAATATCTTTTAAACTACCTACCTCACCAAAGAGATTATTAACATCATTTTTACAGTAGATTAAATATTCTAAAATTTGAGTCCTGATATATTCTCTAAACGTTCAATATTTTGTGAAATACAGATTTTCCAGAATAAATATTCTGTTTCAAAATATTGATAAATAAACATTTTATGATTTCATTTTAAAAAACATCATGAAAACTTCTATACCTTTAAAGAAGATTACCATTATAAAATACTTTATAGCACAATTAAGGAGCTCCTATTTGGGTCATTACTAATAGAGTATTTTAGTTTCAATATTTTCTGAGATTCAAGTTTTCAAAAAAGTGGAAACTTTTAATAGGTGAACTTTTTTCTTCTTAATTTGAGAAATTCATCAAAAAAATTTTTTTTTCGTTTTAACTGGATTTCTATATTTTCCAATTTTCATGCTGTAATTTTCTGGAATATATCGGCATTTAATAAGTCAATAAATATAAATTTGATTAGAGGAGACTAAATTTTGTTCATTTTTAAATGAACAAATGAAAAATAATTGTTAATATTCATTCTACGCAAAAGAAGTATTTCAACAATTAAATTTTTTTTAAATATCAAATAATCAACAAAAAAAAACATAAAAATTAAGTAAAAAAACACCCAATCGAGCTTCTCATCCGGAATGTAGTGCCAAGCTGAACAGTTCTTAGAGCTGCCTATCTGACCTAACAGCAGAACTGAAATCTTGAGGGAGTTAAACACTTATGTTAGGATAAGAACAAGATTTTTATTTTCATACAGATTCTCTGTCATTCACAAATCAATGTCAAAATTCTATTTATTATTCCAAATAAAATCTGCCTATGTCAGATTCAAAAAATTATCAACTGCATCCATTTGCTTTTAACTCGAATGAATCTTGCCCTTTCTTACTTGAAAGTTGCAGCTAAATGATTCCTTTTACTAATTATATGTACATATATAAATGAATACTACTGTATTTTTAATTTTTTTTTTCACAGGTATGAAATTCGAGAAATGATTCAAAAAATAAAACTGGTTCAAGAATCTTCTGAAAAAGCAGAAGCAGAAGGTGGAACCAAGTGTACAAAACAAAATAATGGTACTATACTTCAAGCACCAACACAACAGAACAGTATAGGTAAGATATCACACTGCAGTCTTTGATTTCAATGATCGAAAATATCATAATTCAGCTTAATATTTTTTTTTTACTATCTAAATTTTCTTATATTTAGAAACAAATATTTTGCGGGCACCTTTTAGATAATTTCTTATTTTTAATTAGTTGCTTTCTATAACTAACCTTGAGTTATTTATTTATTTTTTCTGATGCTTAATAATGAAACCGAAGAAAAATTAGATGAACGATGAGATAATATGCATGAAAATTTGGACTTGGAAGACTGAGCACATACATTTTTATATCTTAAGATTTCACAAAACTGAACAAAACACTTCACCTGTTCTTTTACAATTTCTTATTAATTCATATAAACCGCAAAATTTAAAAATTTCAAATTCTATTTGAAAATTTACTTTACTGAATAAATATTGACAAGTTATTAATTTGCAATGTCTTTGAAGATCAATACAGCCATTGTTATAAAAAATAAATAAAGAAATTGGGAGGGAGAAAACACAGGTGTTTGAGGGTGATCCTGGCCTCCTAGCACAACCGTTGTCATCATACAGAAACACCAAGATACTTCATGTATTATAGTGGTAAAGGTTTTATTCTTCTCAACCCCCACATTTGCCATAACTTTTTCCCAGAATTAGAGACTACTGATTCTTGAGAATTCCATAATATAACCAAAGAAATAGATAAAAAATATTTTTTCTTTAGAATATTATAACTTAATATGCATTTTACAAGAGGTTTAACTTAAGTCCTTCATTTTTCAAATTCATTGATACATGTACATATATATATATATATATATATATCATAACATAGTTATGTTGCAATATGGCAAAGTATAAATACTTTAAGCATACAGTTGTCATACATCCTTTATTCAATGGGAAATGCCAGTTATTAAAGGCTTTTTAAGGTAGTTACATCAGTTTCTAAAAATGTCCCTTTTTTCCATTAAAAAATCTCAGAGGTTTAATCTTTATTCTTATTAAAAGTAAGTTTTTAAAATTCCATGAATTATTGACCATCAGTCATATTTCATATGATGTTATATTTAAAATTGTTGATTTAGAATTGTGTCTCTCAATTTAAGTAAAAGTGCATCAGTTAACAGAGTATTTTCTTTAATGAATGATAGATGGTAGGCTGAAAATCTTGTCTTTAAATAAAAACAAACAGTTGAATAATGATGGTTCATATAAATTTTTAATATACTTCTGAACTTTTCTCAAAGAATTGATTATGAAGATGAAAAAAAGGATTTTTTGGAAAAGATGAAGAGTTTACAAAAATATTTTTGGAACAAAGAGAATTCCAGGACCCTCAAGCTAAATAAATTAACTGAAGTGAACTTTATTGCACTATTAGTTTGGAAAA
This sequence comes from Halyomorpha halys, assembly GCF_000696795.3. Taxonomy (NCBI): domain Eukaryota; kingdom Metazoa; phylum Arthropoda; class Insecta; order Hemiptera; family Pentatomidae; genus Halyomorpha; species Halyomorpha halys. The sequence goes on along the minus strand of NW_027115706.1, from coordinate 660,802 downwards.
GTCAAATTTGTAATCCAGAATTTAACTTAATACATATATAAAAATTTCAATATTTTTTTTCTAAATTTTACATTCCTAATTTTCAGTAAAGTACTTTCTGGATTCCTGCAAAGTGAGAATTTATAAACCAAATTTCCTAGTTATTAGTTAGTTATTAATAAATAATTTTCTTCTGTTATTTTTGTACTTTTTGACGGACCATCTTCCAATATTCCTAAATAATTGTTTTTAAATTTTAATAATTATGTTTTTTCCCTATTTATTTTTATTATGAGCATTAATTTTATTGAAGCAATTTCATTGAAAATTAATGCAAATACTCACAGATGATATATTTTAAGTAATTCTTCCATATATGTTTATAAGAATTAAAAAAGGTCAAAATAATCTATATTATAATAATCTAGAAAAACATTAAATAACGAAACCTAAGGAAAGGAAATATGATACGTAAGTGACCGTAGCATTACCTTGATGTGATGTATTGCTACAGCCAAACAACAAGACCAATGATGATAAATTTTCCTCTGTTCTTAGCTTAGTCTTCAAAAGGAATATTAAAGGTATACCTAAGTGGTATTCTTGTCAAGACACTGTAGTTTCTGGTTTAAATCACAAGTAGATCACTGGGTTTATCACTGTAACACCAACACTTTTTTATCGCCTCTTCTCACAAGTATCAGCACCATCCTATTTGTATTTGAAGATTGTGAACAACTAACTGCATTTAATTGACACAATTCACCACGTTGGTAATTGATAGTGGTTTTAACTTTACACAACCCGTCCGTCCATAAGAAATTATTTAATAATTAGATAAGACAAACACTTGATTGACTTTTAAGACTCATGCTCCAATAAAATGAAATAGAATCAGGCAATGACTTAAATGGAGCTTGTTACTCTGTATGTATACATATATGTACACAGTGTAACTTATATAACTGAGATATCAAGGGACCTAGGATTGATAGTTTTCATATACTCAGTTTTCCAAACAGGCAGGTTTAAAATGGTGGTTGCCTTATTTATAGAGGGTCCCAAAAAAAGATGTTGAGGTGTACCATTTTAAAATTATAGAGGTAAAAATGTTAATAAAAAATATATATTTTATTTTTAATTATATTATTTCAAAAATTTTTTGAGACAAGGTAATATTTATTAAATAAATCAATTTTATATCCAAATCCTTCTCAACACTTTATTTATTCATTTGTCCAACGTTTCGGCCTTTCTAGCCATCTTCAGGGACATCTTCAATACAAAAATCCTTCTCACATTAATTTATCTTTTCTATTTGCAGGCTATTCTGCCCAGGTCATTTTCTTTATTTAAAGTTCAAACCTCTTTATTTAAAATTTAAAACCATTAACATTTATTTTTTCTATAAAATTATCAACAGTATAAAACACTTATTTGTTTGTTTGGGTTGTTATAGGTGTGGTGTTTTATACTGTTGATAATCTTATAGAAAAAAATAAATGTTAATGGTTTTAAATTTTAAATATAGAGGTTTGAACTTTAAATAAAGAAAATGACCTGGGCAGAATAGCCTGCAAATAGAAAAGATAAATTAATGTGAGAAGGATTTTTGTATTGAAGATGTCCCTGAAGATGGCTAGAAAGGCCGAAACGTTGGACAAATGAATAAATAAAGTGTTGAGACGGATTTGGATATAAAATTGATTTATTTAATATATATATTTTATGTTTTTATACATATGTACTTTTATTTTTTAAAACAATACAAAATTTATGGCTTGAAAAATCAGTTATATTGGTTTATATTTGAGTATGGTAATACACAGTCAGTTTTAAGATGTTTCTCGATGGTATAAATTTGATTAAATATGTCATGATTATCAATACTTGGCATCATCAAATATTTATATAAGGTTTCTAATGCTTTTTCAGTGTTACACACATTGATACTCTTTCTAAAATCTCACCACAACTTTCGATATTTTGTGCACTTTCCTTCACTATATCGTACAAATCCTGAGATAATACTGAAAAACAAAGCATGTGCTGAAGAAATTCAAGTGTTGGTTAATCGAAAGAGTCACAACCTTTCCAAACCTGATAAATTGTCTTACTTATGCAGGCTATTGAGCCACAGAGTCCCAATTATAGTGATTAACACAGAAGAAAAAATCTAAGAAATCAAATATCAATTACAAAGGTTTAAAAATTTTTAGAAATAGATGAACTTCAATGCAAAAGTGTCGGGACTACATTGTACTTATCAGTAGCAGAGTAGACGTTTTTCACATATCCAGGGCCCACTCTTAACCAGGTTACACTATTTGATATATGATATCAATATGATTCCTTGTTTGATAATTACTATATTTATCAATTATAATAAACTATATCCTTTTAGTTTCAATTTTTTTATTAATTTAATTTACACCTCCAACATTTCAGCCAACCTGAAATATCCTGGCCTTTATTAAGGATAATCTCAATTTTTTATTTTGCAGCTTCACATACAGCTCATAAAAATAGTTGCAGACTATTATGCTCAAGTCAGATTTAATATAGTTACTTAATTTATTATTTAATTAACTTAATTCATTATTAATTTTTTTAATCTAAAATTTTATCTACCACTAAAACTATCTTTTCAACACACACTCTACTACTATACTGCAACTATTTTTATAAAGTGTATATAAGGATGTGAAATACAAAATTGAGATTATGTTTGATAGGGGTCAGGTTGGCTAAAGCGTTGGAGATGTAAAATAAATTATTAAAAAAGTTGATACTAAAAGGATTTAATTCATCATATTATTCAATATTATAACTAAAAAACAAGCTGACTGTTTCCATGAATATCAAGAACTGTAGACTAGAACTTACGAGAATAAGCCAAATACTAATTACTGAGCTTTAAATGTTCTATGAATACAATGCCATCAGACAGAAATACCAAAATATCCTATCGCAGACCTAACAGACATCCAAGTAGAAATTTTGACAAATGTTCTTCACTAATATCTTCTAAAAACCTACTTTGATGTATTCCAAGAAAATAGTTGTGATATTATCACAAACTGGATGAGGTATATTTTATAACTGTGATGCAACATACATCAGTACTATAACCAAGAATAAGCCAGTTTCAAAAAGCAAATTTATTGTTGGGTACCAAATCCAACTACTAATATTAATATGCAGATACATCTGTAATCATTTATGTAAATTATACAACAAACTTTATAAAAGTATAAGTATAGTCAAAATGATTCTTTTAACACAATTTTCTTCTTAGATTCTGCTATGAATTATAAAGACTTAAAGCCTTCTGCGGTCAGAGAAGCCACTCTTCTCTGTTCTATGTTCCTGCTTTCTAATATCTTACCTCCAGCATTTCCAGCCATCTACTGACACATAATCCACTCAATGCAGGCGAGCTCTTCCAACCTTTCTACACCTGAAAATGATTCCCCAAGGAGAATTTTGGAGAGCTTTCTCTTATTACAATGACTAAAATGTAGGATACATAACACCAAATTTTTATTGAAGTGATTACATTGTTAGTTTGGGATTCCTCAGTAAATATAAACAGCAAATTTGATCTCCATTTATTACAAGCTATTCTCTGCTAAGAGTAAAAGCTACCAACCTAAATTTAACAGTTGAAGAGGATATGAGTAATAAGATTAAGAAAAAACTAAAAGTTAAAGAGGTCTTTGTAGTTCAGAGTTCTTTGAGAAGTTCTGCAACTTAAAAATACTATAAAATAAAAAAATTACTAAAGAAATTATAATTGATTGAAGTAAAGTTCTAAACTAAAAATTGCTTAATATTTATACTCTAAAACTTTTTTTAACTAAATTTAACTGTATATTAAATAAATAAATTCATAAATAGTGAATAAGAAAGGCTTCAAATGATAACTAGAATTAATTTTACAAATGCAAATAATATAGTTAAGTCTTGAATAATCTAAATATATACATATAAGTTGATTTGTTAGGAATGGTTTAAAAAAGAACACAGAATAAGAAATTAAATACTTTTTCCAATTAATAAACACTATGAAACAGATTCCGTAGTTTCTTAAATTATAAAAGTGATATTTTGAAAGACTTCTGATCTAATCTTCATTTAGTGCAACAGATGTTTCCAGTTAATATTAACTGTTTCTTCATGTAAGGAGTTTTGCTTTCAAATGAAAGTGAAAGTTTAAAAGGAAAGAGGATTCTGTTCTCTGTCTTCTTGCAATTATTCAATATGTTCTTTAATAAGCTATTCTCTAACAATTTACGTTAAAGAAAAGCATAAACCAATAGCAATGCTTGAGTCTTTTTGAGGCATGTCCACAATTGTACAGGCCCAAGTGTTTGTCCTTTATTTTTTAAGACAGATTCTATAAATAGAACTTATAAGATAAATACTTCATATTTTAATCTCATTATATTAAATATAAACTTTATATTATCTTTGATTGGGGAAAATAATCAAGGAGAAATTCAAAAATATTTAATTAAATTTTTGTTTATATTTATAAATTTAAAATAAGTCAATATATTCGATTATAATAATAAAATGATGTCCTTAGGTCGAGAAGGATGTGAAAGCCCAGGAAGAAGACCAGGAAAAAAGCACCTGACAACAGTAATTGCACAAGATGCAGGAACAGATAGCGACACCAATAGCCATTGTGCCCTTATCCTCTGCGATGGAGCAGACACATCGGGAGCAAATGGTAACAACAATTATGAAATGGGGGAACTAAACAGGCAAAGGACCTGACCACTCATTTGGCTTATCAAGAGGGCACATGGCAAGTTGAGATTTTAGCATGTCCAGCCCTCGGCGCCTGATAATCTGCGCAAAATAGAATATTCTAACTCTCAATTTCTAAACCCACAATTATTATGAACAAATTAAAAACTGCTAATGCAATGTACTATTATGATCGCAAATATGACAGGTCTAAGTATGTACTGAAAATAAACAATGCTTCTAACTGTAAATAATATTTTAAATGTAACATAGGAAACCATAAAGTCAAAGTGGAATAATACAATTCTAAATTCTTGAAAGTGTACATTTTGTCAACTAATTTCATACTGTCTAAAGGAATGCGACAAAGAAATACTTTACTTTGCACATCAATGAGCTTTCATTGACAAGAAATATATATTACATTTTGGTCTTGTCATTACTGTACATATTCTAAATCACTTTAATATATTTCTTTCATTATTTATATAAATTTTTAAAAATGCCAATAGTTTTTGGACCACTTATCGCAAATTAACTCAGAAGGAATAATAATAGAGAAGAGGAAAACTTTTTTTACTTAGCCAACTATGTGAATATTTATTTTTAATAGCATGACAATAATTTTTTTTTTAATTTAACACTTTCAATAATGGTTACTATTCATGTTAATGAAGTTTGACTAAATAAGATATTAACTGGTGATTTCTCATAACGATATAAAATAAAGTAGACAACTGGGTATACTACCCTAATGAACCAACCTTGACATTCAGATGCCTAATAATACAGAAAATGTTCAACTAATAAATACAAAACGCAATTTTTTTAAAAATTTAAATATGAGGCTTAGACAGAGCATAGATTTAAATTTTGTTTAAAAAATAATTAACAAACTTATATAAATAAATTTCAAAATAATGAATGAAACCTAAAAAGAAACTTAAAATAATTATTATAATTATAATGCCATTGTCCATCATATAAATAAATATTCCAACAAGAACTAAACAATTATTATAAGGATAACGTGTATGTAAATGTATCTTTTAAATCCTACATAATTTCTTTTTCTAAATAACTATAAAAAATGTTGTATATTTTACATTCGATTGTAAATTGTGTAACCTATATTCATCATTAAAATGTTTAAGTGTTTAGCCTATAGAAAAAAAAAATGAACTGTTGTAAACACCAAGTATAAAATATTTTTATTCAATGTTTTGAATAATTACAACCTTATATTTAATTATAAACAAGTATAATGTTAAAAATTATGTGAATAATGTATTAATATGCACTATTATTTTTTTACTTCTGATTAATTAATATTGAGATATGCACGATCATTGAAATAAACTGAATCAATGGTGCTAAATAAAATAACTAGACTAGATGTTAGGCAAATTAGATCGCTTCCCTTTAGAAAGTCCTACTCCAAAAATTAATTTTAATGCCAATATTGTTCTTTGGTCACTTTCCTGCATGAAGTTAATCAAGCACACCAAGATGCCAATTAGAAAAGCTTACTAAACAATGATCTGTATATAATGTGAAAAAATAAGTTGATACAATTTTAATCTTTATTTTGCTTGATATATAGAACTTAGGGCGTTTGTGTCATATTTGTATAAATTTATTTGACTAAATATTTATCGGTAAATATGACTTTAAAAAGTAATATGATATAGATGTGTATTTATATTGAAAATGTGAAAAAAAAAAAAAATGATTTATATGTAAAAGAAGGAAAAAAAAAAAGTTCAAATAAAGTGTAGACACTGCTTGAGCTTAGAAAATTTTAAATGTGCAGTATGGGCTGTGAAAAAAAAAAGAAAAAAAAATGGATACCTTAATTCTATTTTTAAATTATGTATATAAATGCTAAATACTTTATTTCATTTTAATAAAACGATCTTCTTTTAATAAAATTTAACTTTCATAATTCATTTAAAATTGTTGTTCCATTTTTTTCCTAATTAAATAAGATGTAATAAAAATATTGGATTAGTGCGAAATGCTGAAAGTTAGAAAGCTAAAATAAAATAATAAAAGTAATTTTTAAAACTGAATGTTAATAAGTGTTACAATGGGGGTCCATAAAGTATTTACTATCGGTGTAGTGTTTTAGTGCGCATTAATTATACACAAAAGACTTACCATGCGAATGGTAAACAGTCAAGAGTATGAGGTTGTACAAAGTATATGTATTTATTGTGCTTCATTTTAGATAAGTGTACAGATTCATTTGCTAAATAATAAGCCAAAAATTTATAATATTAGTCTTTTATTTTTTTAGTAAACTTTACATGCAAACGTATAGTCGCCATAGGCAGACAGGGTTAATTATAAAGCAGCAAATTGCCTAGAATATTTGTATGTAACTAAAAATGACATTTAACCATAAGCAAAAGTCTGTATATAAAATTCATCCTTTATTGGTTTGTTCATTAATTTATTTAACTCATACTATTATTTAATTATATTTTTAATAATTCTTAAATGTATTATAAATATATATAAATATTAATTTAACATAGATATATTTTATAAATATATGCTGTTTTTATAGTTGTTATTAGTCTTATATTAATGACCCATAATAACCACTACTTTTACCCTATCACCCCACAAATCAACTAGAAATAGTATGATTTAATTAAACAAGCCTATAATTAAACATATCTACGAATCTTATATTAAAACAAGCTGAGTGCTTACAACCTGGTTTAATGCATTAGTTTTCAGCGTACTAAGAGCTTGAAAAATAGATATGGCAAGAGGTTCTTGATTTGTCCCTTACAAATATTACTCAAACGTTTCACACATATTTATCGCAATGCAGTGACATGCCAGGAAGTAGAGCAAAAAGTGTGATGATGCCCTCTAGGTGTCTCCCACCTAGGAGGGAATTTCATAGATACAAAAACAACTTTAAAAAATACACAACTAGTCGTTTTATAGTTTTTCTGTTTTGAAGGAATTTATCAAAACTAAAGGTATTAGGATCATCTTAAATAAGGCAGAAGCATTTTTGATTATTGTTATCGATAAAAAATGGAACTCATGTCAAAAAAGCCTTTTCTTTATTTTAATAATTTTGGTACAAGAAAATTAAAATACTTTTTCTTTTTAATCAGATGAGGACTTTGTGTTTAGGTAAAAAATTAATGCTTTGGTGAAAGAAGGCAGGTTTAAAAAATAAATCAACTGGACTAAAAATGGTATAGGATTGCCACAGTCCAGAAAAAAAAGAGTAAATAAAATATTAGTTAACATATCACAAATGTAGTTTGATTTTAATATTTATGATGCTTTAACACACACACATACACACACCCAAGAAAGGTGCTGACATCATTAGTGCAATAGACCTCCTCCACAGCACATTCTTTCCATAGAAAAATTTAAGGCAGGTTTATTTCAGTGAGAAATATAATTTCAAAGAGTCCACCCAAAGACATTCATGGAGGAGGTAGGAAATGTTAGGTCCCTCCCCCATAATTTAAGAACTCGAAAATTTGAGATTTTAGAGCCTACATTGAACTGTAAAAATATTGGTAAAATAATGGGGTGTTTAAAAAAATAAAAAGACCGTTTTCAACCAAATATTTGTATTATTATTTCTTTGATATAAAATAAGATTAATACTCAAAGCATAGTCCGTTGTCATCTACGTCATTAGCCATCTGTTAGCCAATTGTTCGATCCCATGATGATACTATTTTTTGGGATGGCTGTCAAAGAACTCTTGGCCGCAATTTAACTTCCACAAAATTATCCATTTTTTTCCCTTGAAGGAAATGGGCCATGGATCAAAACAAGTAATCCGATGGTACGAGGTCTGGACTATATGGTGGATGAGTCAGGAGTTCGAAGCCACGAAGTTCTTCAAACTTTTCTTTAGTTCAACGGGAAGTGATTGCTGATTGCTGAGGAGTAAGTTCGTGATGGACCAGTCTACTGATCTTTTTCACCTTCCTCATGGAGAGCAGATGGCGACTAACAGAATCATTAGACACACCACACTCCTTGGCATGTTCGCGAGTACTTGTGGACGGATTTGACTCAACAGCTTTTTGCATAACCTTATTAATATCCATTAATGATCGGCCGAGGCACTTCTTCCTTTCCAACGTCATATCTCCACTGCTGAATTTTTCAAAGCAACGTCGCGCAGTGCACTGGTCAAGGACACCTTCCCTTCATAATTAATAATTTTACGAGTTGCTTTAGCGACTGTGGGATTTTTATTCTAGTAATGCCTCAAAATGGCGATAATTTCGTAGGACACTGTCATGTTTTTTCTTTGAAACAAATAACTAAACTGAGGCTCTTTTTTGAAGAAGTCGAATAGGATTAAACAAGCTTAGAAAATGTTCTAAAGGGATTATTAAGAATTGGTAAGTATTAAATAGGATTAAAAGATTTACAGTCCTTTGAAATCTTGAATTTGATAAAGAAATCTTTTTTTTTTTTATACACCCCATTATTATTGAAAGAGGTTTTTATTCTCCACAAATTTCTTTTAAACTCTACTTAAAGATGTTACTTTTCTAAAAATGTTTAGGAAAAAGGCAAATTTCATGGAATATTCCCCAAACCTCCGGTAAGATGAGAATTCGGTCAAAATTATAGGGAATTTTAAGTTTCAACCCCCTGAGTATATCAATAATAATTTTTAAAATTTCAAATATTTTAACAAGTCAAATTAGAAGAAACTCCAAAATTTGTGCCTCTAAGACGGCATGCAAAAATGAGACCCTGTCTTACTTTCGACTAAACGACTCTTGTTCGATGTTTACAGTTGATTACTTGAATCCTTTCTGCACGGTGTATTGGCTAGAAAATAGTCAGTGCCTAAATAATGAAAGTGTCTAGAATTAATTTGGAATACGTTCAGAAATTATATAGAAACATTGCGGAGTAACAGCATAGAGCAAAAGTTAATTGGAATCATAATAACAGTATTTTGAAACTACGAAAATCAAACTACAATTTTAATTAGTAATTATAACAATTTGATACACAGTCATTATAATAATGGTCGAGAATCACAATAACTAGTTGAATCAAAGTAATCGAAATAATTTATTAGTTAAATGTAATTGAAATTATATTTTTCCCAACACTGCCGGGTAATGCTGAGAGAGGCAGTGAGAGAGCAGTTTCTTGTGTCTATAAGAAATCAAGATTTATTTCAGTGAAAAATATGTTTCTACCTCTTAAGCTTATTGAGTGAAATTGTATACGCTTTAGGAATATACTTAAAATCTTTGGAAAGCGAATTAAAACTACAACCTATTTTTTCTCTTAGACCTCGGAGCCCCTAGGAGGCTTTCGAAACAGTTCACATGAAATATTAATAAATGGAAATTAATAAAAGGAAAGTATACGAAAACGGAACGGAAAGTAAGTATATAACTATAAATTTACACTTTATAATGTTTTATGAAAACGGAACGTACAATGTAAATCGATTTTAAGTGAGCCAAGAGCAGCTGTATAAAACAGGGAGCCAGTAAATAAGATAAACTATATAATATCTGACTATAAGTATTTCAAATCAATATTTACAAAAGTAATTAATTTTCATGTATTATGCATATACATATTTTTTTGTTTCCATAGTTATAACATAGTTTCACTTCATGAACCTCAAACTCAATTCTGGTTCATACTAAGAGAATTTTTAAAATAAATTAAATAGTAATTATAACATAAATCTCTAGGGCCACCCGTAGCTCAGTGGTTAAGGCAAAGTCTTACCAATTTGATGTCTATTGGAGGTGCCGGTTCGAATTCGGCCTAGGGCGTTGACTTTTTTCATTATGGCGGTCCCACAAAATGAAAAACTTTGACCCCCAACCATTGGCAGTCTTGGCCGGAAAAAAAATATATATCAACATAAATCTCTACATGTAAGAACGTATTGAGCATTTATTTCTGGAGGGGGACTGTAATGCTTGTAACTATATTGGAAGTTAAAAGAAAATGTGATCCAAGTTATTCTATTCTCATCAAAATTCAGTTGAAAAAATTACGTAATTAATTACTGAGTCCATTAACTTCAAATGCTTTTAAATAGTTAGTACATACTTAAAACTGATTAATCTTAACAGAAAAAAACAGTTATTTCTAATTACAAATTTTAAAGAACTGCCACTAAAGTTTTGAATACTTCAAAAATTAAGCTTAGACTTCAACCATTTTTGCATTCAATGGCTCATACATAGATGAGTATTTATACATAAATTATTTCTTAAACTGAGTATTAGTATTTTTATATTTCATAAAGATTTTTAGTTAATATAAATACGAATCAGAAATTGATATTTTTAAAATATGATAAAAAAAAAATCTATTCTAATACTTAATTTTTACTGTCACTTACCCATAAATGGACTATATAGGTAAGGGAATGTATTGCGATCATGCGAAATTAAGAATTCGAGTTCTCGACGGAAATAAATCTTTTGAGGTATTTTCAGTAATTTTTTTTCTTCAAAAACCGCTCTAACGAATTTGATTAGATTCGGTATGTCAACGCATAATTAAATGGTCTTTAATGTCAGATAGGTATAATCATCATTCAAATAATCTCACAAGGCTTAAATGATAATTTTTTAAAATATCTTCCGAACTACTTTTAATCTGGTTTATTTAAAAAATAAACAGCTCTCATTGTTAGCAAAATCTAATAATGAAAAAATGCAAAACATTAAAGAATTGTATTAATAAATAATAGAGAAAAAATAAAAATTGCCTATAATACGAATTTTTATAGCAACAGAAAAATACAATTTTTTGTTCATAATTTTCGCCTTCCTTAGGTCTTCGATTTTTTTTTTTAAATAACAAATTGTGATAACTTCGAGCTCAGCAAATTTTTTCAGATGAATATTTATTGCAAATAAATTATACAACTACGAATCCATTTCTTTATACTCTGTAACTGCAAACGCGATATGTCAAGTATCGAAATAAACTTTATAAATAAACAGTTCTTTTGAAACAGAGGGGAGAGAGTGAGAGGGAGTGTTGGGGGGTAGGGAAGGAGAGCTCATCAATTGGTTGAGGTAGGCCTGATTTAGTACACCACTAGTCAGCTTGAAGGGAAGACGTCAAGGAAGAGACCGCCTGATATACGGCTTGACACAGAGAAAGCAGATTGAAACATTTTTCACTATAGTTCAAGATATTACCTACCAACTAAGGAAGGGAGCTGAAATACTTCCGAGCATTTATAAACATACCTAACCATTAACTACAATGACTACTGTTATGTGAACTGCGGTCTACTTTGCAGCCAGATTGCACAGCCCACATGTATATATTTATTGTATTAATTTATACAATTTATTAAATCATACATTAGTTTAAGATCGGGTAGCTCAGTAGTAAGGCACTGTGCTACTAACTCTAAGGACCAGAATTCTAATCCGGCAGTGGGAGATAATTATTTTCTGTTTCACTTCGCATAATTATTTCGAGCTCGGGAGACCTCCGGGGTTCACCCAGCCTCATGAAGTAGGTACCCTTAATGGGGTAAAAATCTGGCGGTCGAGCGTAATTCTGACCTAATCACCTCCTTACACAACCGTGGGTATAGTAACAGTACTTCATTACAAACTACTGACAGTATCAGTCCTATGAAATTCTCGCAATTTTAAAGCATTTCTGGAAAAAAAGAAATTCACATCTGCTGAAGCAACTTGTGAAATTATATACTCTGGGGTTGAAACCTAAAATTCCCTATAATTTTGACCGGATTCTCATCTTACCGTAGGTTTGGGGAATATTTCATGAAATTTGCCTTTTTCCTAAACATTGCTAGAAAAGTAACATCTTCAAGTAGAGTTTAAAAGAAATTTTTGGAGAATAAAAACCTCTTTCAATAATAATGGGGTGTATAAAAATTTTTTTTTATAAAATTCAAGATTTCAAAGGACTATAAATCTTTTAATACTTACCAATTCTTAATAATCTCTTTAGAACATTCTCTAAGCTTGTTTAATCCTATTCGACTTCTTCAAAAAAGAGCCTCAGTTTAGTTTCAAAGAAAAAAAAATCTCACATCTGCTGAAGCAACTTGTGAAATTATTAATTATGAAGGGGAAGGTGTCCTTGACCAGTGCACTGCGCGGCCTTGCTTTGAAAAATCGAACAGTGGAGATACGACGTTGGAAAGGAAGGAGGACTCCGGGCGACCATTAATGGATACTGATGAGGTTATGCAGGAAGCTGTTGAATCAAATCCATCCACAAGTACTCGCGAAATCGCCAGGAAGTGTTGTGTGTCTAAAGATACTGTTAGTCGCCATGGGGAAGGTGAAAAAGAGCAGTGTACTGGTCACTCACGAACTTACTCCCCAGCAATCAGCAATCACTTCCCATTGAACCACAGAAAAGTTTAAAGAACTTCATGAATGGTATGAATTGCAGCCTCGCTCACCATATAGTCCAGACCTCGCACCATTGGATGACTACTTGTTTGGTCCATTTCCATGGTATCAGCGTGGGATCGAGCAGATGGTTAATGACGGTAGATAAAATGGACTATACTTTGAGTAGTAATTTTATATTATTACAAAGAATTAATAATACTAATATCTAGTTGAAAAACGGTTAATATTTTTTTTTATACACCCCATTATGTTACATGATTTAGTTGAAAGCCAAAAGGTACACTATTGTTTATATATTCGTTTATTAAGGTTTGAGGGATTCTAATGCTTCATATTAAATATGTGGAAGTGACATGAAATTTAATCGGTGATGAAAAGGCATTCTTCTGGGTTCCTGGTTTCTTTCATCTACTCCCCTTCCTCTGTAGTTCGGCAGTTTTATTGGATCTACTCCAGCGTGTTTGTGAGGACAATTAATTAAAAAAGAAGTTAAAGCAGAGGTGCCTGTTCCATAATGGCCTCTGATCTGGTCTCTAATAAGAACACACTGCTAGTTGGAAGTAGTTGCACCGTCGTCCTCAACAGGACAATATATTAATCAATTATTCATAAAGGAAATGTTTAAGAAATTACAACTGTTAAAAACTTCTACAGCGTTAGGTAATGAAACCGAGAGAAAACTATTGTAATGAGATAGAAGATATTTTAGCAACAACAGCAGATAACTTTTCACCATAACTCATTTCTATTAATCTTTTTGTGGTTCTCGAGTCCAAAAGAAAGACAGGTTTGTAATTGACTAATTTTGTAGTAAAAAAAAAATAGCAAATGTCAAGTTTTTAAACATCACATTTATAAAAACCAAACAAATTATACAATTTACGTACACCCCAAAAAAAGTAAAACCACTAGATTAACACATAGCAATCGCTTTCATTAACTCGGGTTATCAGAACCTATAAAAATGAAGTGGCTTACTTTGACCAAATTTTGATATTTTTTTAGATATTCTGCGTTTTTGTTTCACTTGTAAAAATAAGAAAAGTCTGAAATCAAAACTTTATTTTTCTTAGAGTATAATAACAGAAAAGGCCGTTTGTTCACACCGTGTTGACATCTACTTATTTTTTTTTTTTCCCGAAAAATGGAGCTAAGTATGAAGGAAGATTTGTACTATTTTCTGCTATTCATTTAAATCAAATAGGAATTAATAGTTATGGCACTTAAAGACTGTAAAAATCGAAGAAAATAACCACTGAAAATATAAAATAAGTATAAATATAAATCAAATTTTCTTTTGCGAAATAATTGCCGATAAATAAATATAAAAATAAAAAGTTTATTTCACTTGAAATAAAGGTAGAATAAAATGATAAAGAATGGATTTTAACAGAAATTCTTATTCAATATGAATCAGGACCAAAATAAATCTAAACTATACATTTTAAAATGATTTGAGATTACTATTAATTTATTTTAATTTTATTTTTTATTAATCCATAGCGAAGGTGATGTTTGCTTACAGGTGACCAACCTATTCTAACCATGGCGGGGGATCAAGTTTTTTATTTTGTGGGATCGCCACTTAATGAAAAAAGTCAAAAAACATTAAAAAATGCGCGAGGACCAATCTTACGCTTCCACGGCTTTGAAGCCTTTTAATATTTAGTTATTAATTGAAGGATTTTGATTATTAAGCATAATTGTTAGAACTACTATGGGTCTACCAGAACTCTCAACGGATTAGCGGTTATCGACAATTATTTCGCAAAACAAAATGTGGCTTCAATTTGTTTGAGCCGAAAGAGACGATTTTTTTCCCCCGCAACCGAAAATTTTATCGAGTTTTGAGAAGATTTACAGCTTTTAAAGAATACTTTGAGGTAAATTACGAATTAAAATTCACAACAAAAAATATGGTTTTTAACTCGTCGTATGTTTATATATATATATATATATATAGAGAGAGAGAGAGAGAGAGAGAGAGAGAGAGAGAGAGAAGAGAGATTGTACCAAGTGTTTTCAGACATATCGAAAGAGTACCCACAGTTTAATATATATCTACAAAACCTATAGATGTTTCGATACATCGAGACCCGATATTTCTTCTTACGCAAAATATCGATATCAAGATATCGATACTGATGTTGGCATTTGAATCGTTAATAATGTGGAAATTGGAAATACATATTACTAAATTTCTATTAAAGTTTTCTGATAATTTAATAACTTTAAATATGCTTTCGAAATCAATAGTTAACTTATCTCTGTCTTAATTATGAAATATAAAATTAAATTATCTCTAAATGATAACACATTTGGGTAATAGTTTAATAAATATAATTTTATCATATACTTGATTTTTTGTATTTCATAATTACTACTATACTTCTTAAGTGTATTAATGAAATATATTTTTGTAAAAGGATTGGTTATTAATTTTTAAAAATACATTATATATGTTACTTCTTTAAATGGAAGCAATATTTTTATTCAACATTCTAGGAATCTTTAACAATTCATTTTATGATGTCTGTACTATTCAATTTTTTTTAGTAACTATTCAATTTGCACACACCAATTTTAGGATGCGTACTTGCTTCGACACATATACTAAAATTGGAACATATCAATTAATTTTCTAAATGCTAACATAAACTTAATCTTACCTGATTAAAATAAGGTGAGAATTTTGATAAACAACTTGCAGTTGAAACTATACAAAAACACTGTCACTAAACCGGCTTACATCACATCTAGAGTCCAAACAATCACTAATTAAATTATAGCCAGAAGGTAGAACTTTTTCGCGCCTTGATGCACGAGATTGGCGGCACAACAGTGTTACCAGGTCGTCACAAAAGGTTTCAAAGTGTCGCTATTTTGCCAAGATTATGGACACAACTTAGAAAAAACAAAATAAAATGAAAAAGTATTCAATTTATTTTTTATTTGATGTATTCCAAAAATTTTACTGTAGATTGGAAGTACTTCCTCGACAAGAAGCCCCCCTTCAGATTGTTCTGAAGTTACCCAACTTATCAGAAAGTAACTTCAGATAACATCACAATCTAGGTAGAACTTCCAATACAAAATAAAAGAACATTTCTTGAGTTGTGCCACAATCAAAGCAAAACAATAATGGTTTAATTTCCAATCATTTTTTATAAACCCTTGCCTTTAAACAAAATCACTGACCTTAGATTATTACATAAATTTTTTATTATTACTAATTTAACAATTCAATTGCAAGTTCAACTTAAAATAGTTTATTGGTTTAAGTTAAAACCAATAAACTATTTTTTCATTAAGAATCCTAAAAAATAAATTTAAAAAAATTTATTACAAATTATTTTTTGGCCTCGCTCTTTAAGCAGCAACCAAAGGCCTGTGACTCCCCCCTCCCACCCACCAGCCTGAATTTTAATGTTTCATATTTTAAAAAAAATTTAAAACAAACTTTAAAATCTGGTAGTATACTTTAGGAATCAGTAATTTGACATTACATCTGACAGGAGCTCCTTATTTGATTTTATTTAATTATTTATATATGAAAAACCCATTTACACAAAGATAAAAATTAACAAATTATTTACATTAATATAAATAAAATTATTTGCATCACTATGCAATATACAATAAGCAAAATACAAATAAATATGATGCAAATTGAAATTTAAAACATACAGACGAAATAAAATATATAAGATAATAATTAATGCAATAAAATAAATAAAAAAACAATACATAGATAAAAATATAACCAATGACAAAAAATAAAATTTAAATTCTGATGGTTGAATTATTTAAAAAAAAAAACAAGAGTAACAAGTGATTATAATCAAACGTTGTTTGATTTATTATACATTTTGATAAACTCAAGTGATACAAATCAATTATCATTTGGTTATAATTGGTTAAGTTGATATTGAGCGCATCATCCTTGGTAAACTAAAAAACAATGTAATGAGAAAGATTTTAACAAAAGTCATGTCATCTCAAAGATTAGGACAATCAACAATATTATGAAGAAGTTTA
Organism: Halyomorpha halys; assembly: GCF_000696795.3. Lineage (NCBI taxonomy): Eukaryota > Metazoa > Arthropoda > Insecta > Hemiptera > Pentatomidae > Halyomorpha > Halyomorpha halys. Next base: position 643,619 of record NW_027115706.1, on the reverse strand, counting down.
TAAACAAAAATTATATCACAATTTAATATTGATTAAAAGGTTATCAAGACCAGTAATATTATGTAAGGAATTATATAGTGTTTCACTAAAGATACCTGTCTCCCAAAATCAAACAGGACGTAGAAAACGCATTTGAACATACATTGAAGTTCCTATGTAGTTTCTGAAGTAAAACTAACCAAAGATAATGTGAAATAATTTAAAAACTTAATAAAACTCATTAATAACTAAACTTATTAAATAAAAAAACAAAACAATGATGCTCCATGAATCAAGCCTTGCAACAATACAATAATTTTAACTTTACTCAAAATAAAATCTATTTGAAGAAAAAAATATCTTTCCGAAACCTGCTAATAAAGGAAATTAGATATTAACATAAAACTTCATTAAAAGGCTATGTACAAAGCATGAAAGAAGAGTGACTAATCTAGTATTATATTTTTATTGGGAGTAGGTTTTTTTTATTATATTTTCAATTATTACCAACCAGATTAATATAATTATGTTAAACCGATTCATCATTCCAAAATATTAACAGTCATGCAAAGTTTATTTTAAGCTTATTAATTCATCTCAAAGTTATTCATTCTATCCAGTAGTTTTATTAAGTCTGTCTTTGTATTTCTTAGTTTCCTTGAATGGCATGAAACCTGCATTTTCCATGGCAGATTCGGAAAATTTTCAGACATTTTATTTTCACCAACAGCACCCATAGAAGATTCCTCCATATCACCAAAGATAACACCAAACCTCCTATGATAATCCGCTATAAATGCCAGTTAAAGCTAATTGTGTTTTCTTGGGGGCAATCAACAGGCTACTTCTCTTATAAAAGTCATTAAAATATTAATCATGCTCTAGAGACGATTGTTAGGAGACCATGTGAATTTAAAATAAAAAAAATATTTTATAGCATGTGATTTATAGCCTTTAGAAAGGAAGAAAGTTTATATTTAAATTGACCATGTGCCTGTAATAGGTAGATTTATTATTTTTCAAAAATATTAGATATTAAATTGATAAAATATTTATTCATAATTAATGTAAACAATATTAATATTCTTGAGAGATACTGCAGTCAGCACTGTGGTAAAATTGCCTAATTGAGAACTTTGGGAACCCAATATTTAAAAAGAAGTTATTCAGAATAGGAAGCCAGTGTTCTACGATCCAAGCTACCTTTTTTTCTGTCCACACGGGACTATATGTTACAGTACTGTCTTATGTATGTGCAAAAGGCACATATCAAGAAGCGCATGGGTTCTTATGAAGACTTCATGGTTCTCCTTCAGACATCATACAGAGATACAACCATAAAATACTTACGATAAAATTGTAGCCTAGTTTGAATGACTAAGATTGGAATAAATAATGACTCACCAGTATATCACCTTTCAAATTTATCACTGAATCCAAATTGGAACCTCCGATCACAACCTAAAACCAAAATTTAAAACATTACAAACAATTTATAGTCTTAAGTAGGTGATAATGATAATATAATGATCATTTAGGAAAATACATAAATTATTTAATCTTCTATTATGTTATCATTATCAATTTCTCAAAAATACCGATTTGATAAAAATTTAGTTTTTCAATTCCCACTCCAAAACAGAAAAAGGACAGTCATTCTCATTTTCAAACTTTACAAATTATAAAAGTCTTCCAAAAAATGTTTAGTAACGCTTTTGAATTAGTAAAACATCTATTGTTTGTTCATAAGTGAACAATAGCTATTTGCAAGTCAATTGCAGCAGAATAACTACCACTCAATATAAAATAACTTGGTAGGTCCTTTTCTATTCCATAAGGAAATCAATAAGGCCATAAAAGGCCAAGTGTGTTGAGTCACAAACTTAGCATTCTAGTCCCCGAAAGCGTACCGATTTGAATCTGGCTGGGGCTGGTTAACTATTATTTTGTGGTGGACCCTCGAAATAAATCTTGACTTTTCCACTCTTGCTAGAATAGGTTGGTAACATATATAAGACAACCCACCATTCCTGTCTTAAGTAGGAGAACACAAGGACCTCAAACCCAAAATAAAAAAAAAAAAAATCAGTTTTCATTTTTTATTTTCTAGCATGAAATAGTAAGAACACTATTTTATGCTTATTACAATAAATAACCCATATTATTCCCTTAGTATCAGTATGGTGTTTCATAAAAAAGTAAAAGTTAGTAAAACATGATGAGCAATTAATAGTCAACTATTGCAGTATTCATATAAACCATAAAAGGTAGTTCATTAAAAATAAATAATTCAAAACTTTAGTTTAATTTATAATTTTAAATTTTCACTTATCGAGTTGGTAATCTTATTTCAGAAATCGCTATTTCATTTTAGTAAAATATTTAATCATAGTTTATTCAACTTTTTTGAAATAATTTGTATGCCAATTTTCACTGAACCACTCAGATCATTTCTGAGTTTGAAGAGGAAGAAGTCCTAAATAAAAAACTGCACAATTCTAGTTTTAGATATGAAGAATGTAAAGTCTCAACTAGTTAGGAAGAAAATTGAGGTTATAGCTAAAAACCTCGGTGATATTAATATAGTAGGGTGAATTCAACTAAGAGTATAGATTAGGACCAATAGAAAGGTGCCAACCATCATCAGAGCTGCAGCTAACCAATATTAGGACATCCCCAATTTTTAATCCAATAAAGATTCCTACATAACATTGACAGAGCATAGGACGAACCCTGAAAATTAATGGAATTGGGTGGTCCATGATTTACAACTTACTATTTTTATTAATCTCCTGTCCTACAGCTAATTTTCTATTGTCTCAACGTATCATCGCTCAAGCAATGATACCTTGTAATTCCGTAAAAAACAATAACAAAATTTTTATATTATTTAAAAATTTAAAAAATCGCATCATCCTAGAGACATCTCGTCTAACTACTGTTTTGTAGGATATTTACATAATTTTTTTTAACTTTGAGAATTCACTCAAGATGTCTCTTATGATAAAAGAGTTTCTGGACTTGGAATATGTCATGAAGGTATTCTAGTTCAGAAGATGTCACAACTCCAGGAGTTCTAGCCTACTAAGATATGAAATGAATCCAAACAAGGAGGAGCAATAAATTCATAAAAATAAATATATATATAAATATAATTCATAAATATAAATTCATGGAGATTAATTATGTAATTTATAACCAATCTGTAATGTTTTCTTGAAAATATATTTAATAATTAAGGAAGGAAAAGGAAAGTAATATATTATACCCGCCACAGAAATAAAAATTATATTTCTGGAGCAATAAAAAATGTCAAAAACTTGATTTGTGTTAACTTCCTAACAATTTCCAGCTAAGCCATTCTGTTTGAAGTGGAACCACAGTCAATGATTATTAAACTATTTCTTGGATTCATTCTGGCATTGGGCATAAATAATAACACAGGATATAAACAGTATATTTGCATTTAAATTTTTAACTGGGTGGGTTGACATTAATTTCTTGGGGTTCCACAAAATGAAAACTCGACCCTCTCACACTGGGTGAAATAGGTTAGTTACCTATAGTGAAACACCATCCTCCTCATATGTCAGATATGATTTGAGGTGAGGTCTTTACAGTCTGGGAACTGAAGCGGCATCGGTTCGAATCCAGCCTGGGGAGTCAACTTTTATTTCTGTGGCGGTTCCACAGAATGAAAATTTGACCCTCCACCATGATGTTAGAATAAGATGGTACTCTGTAGATAACCTCCTCTCTTCCTTCATCTTAAAATCCCAGCCACTATGGTTTTCCATGTAAAATTCCTTCCACATACCTGTTCAACATGCTTTATTCTGCTCAGACACCCAGGTCCCTTGTATATAAATATGTTCATACATAATACATTCTCGCAAAATACAAAAAGTTGGCCCAAATTATTAAACAAGTGAAGAAATAACAGAATTGAAAAAATTCTGATTTTAAAGTTGAAATGAGGCTGCTAGAAATTGTACATTTTACTAAGAATGCATAATAACAGCAAGTATCTCATTAAAAGATAATCTTATTCATTAACCAATCATAATATCCATTGTAAGGTAACCAAATAGAAAGAAAATTTTTATGTTTTTCAAAATATAGATTTATTTAAAACACCACTAAATTCATTGGTTTCAATGAAAACTGAAGCTTGATAAAATTACAAGCTTTATTACCATTAGAATTCAAACATTTTTTATGACATGAAAAACAAAGTTTTCAACTCTTCATGAATAATCATATCTACTTACTGGATATTTTCTAGTAGATTTGGTAGGAACAGTTTCCCTGTAAAAAAATAAAATAAAAAGGGCATAAAATATTAATTTATAACCTAATTTTTATTTTTATTATCTAGAAAGGGGAGGCTGCATGTGTGATCACCAATTTCATTAAACATTTTTTTTTGTGATATAAGTTCAAAAAATATTAGACACATGTCTCAGGGTTCTTGCTAATGTGCCCTAGAAGCCTAGAAAAAAATTGCTTTAAATAATTTTAGACATTTTTTTAAGTATCATTTTTCCCCTTTGCTCTGCATGTATTTAATGGTGATTAAATACCAATAGATTTTTTTTTTTTTTGGGGTAGAACAAGGACAAAAGATTATTTACTGTATTAAATGAGTTTAAGTTAACAAAAACCAAAAGTCGCTTAAAAGTAAACCAAAAAATTTGTTTAGGAAAAATCAAGTCAGATTTGATTTTAGTGGCTCTTGAAATACTCAAGTATGAATTTTCATATAAATCAAAAATTAAACATTTTTGGGCTTGATTTTTAAAGGATATTATTTTTCTTGGAATCATAATTTAAAAATATATTTTTTTTTTATAATTTATTTATTGTTATTTACAACTGTATACATATATACATATCAAGTAAATTTGCTGTAAGTGATATTATGACATGATACAAACATGTGGAGAATCTACCCATTGATAAAACTCCAAAAACACTTCTAAAGGAGAAGATCTCGATGCCATCTTCTTTTCAGACGCCTAGGAGGATTATTAGGTAGTGAAGGAGAAGCCAGGTTAGAAACGAGTTGGTTTGGGTGGTTGGGAAGTTTATTATGGAAGGATTGGTATCTGGTTCTGGCCGAATCGGCAACATAGGGGACATTGAGGTCCTGATGGATGATTTGATTTGTGACAAAGTAAGGAGCATTAAGGATTTTGGACTGTAAGGATTGGATTCGAGAGGAATTGATGGTTTAGTGGAGCCCCATAGCTCAATTCCGTATGTCCAGATAGACCTTATAATAGTCATGTAGATCAGTCTTTTGTAATGGAATGGAAGTTTGAACTGTTTGTCTAGTAAATGTTGTAATAGTCGGAATCGACGAGCAGTTTCCTGTCTTTTCAGTCTTGTATGAGGATTCCATGTCAGTCGTTTGTCCAGATTTAATCCTAAGTAAAGGATCTGCTCAACAGAAATAAGTGGGGTATTATTAAAAGATACTGTGGGGCAAGACGAAAGTTTACGACGAAGGGTAAATGTGATTTGGTGGGATTTATTTAAGAATATTAAATTCATATCTTCTCACAATGTTATCTAAATCCAACGTAACAACTAATTTCCATTCTTTCAACCTATAAGAATATCTTTAAGACTTTGTGCTATTTTATGGGATAGAAAGCAGTTTTAAATAAAGACAATTTTCTTAAACATTTTATATTCTATCTCCAGTTCTAATTTGTTTATTAAAGTACAGTTGGTATCATTCTGTGCAGATAGGACAGCATTAAACCTCTCCTAAGTTTTGTGCTGATTGATGGCATCATCCTGAAGTTATTGGAATTTTTTTCATTTTGGAAAAAAACAAAGGTCCCAGCTAGTAAGGTGAAAATTATGAGCAAAAATATGTTATTTTTTTATTACTATGAAAATTCATATCCAGAGGATTTTTGAGGTGCCAAAATTAAATATCAACTTAATTTCTCCATAAAAAAATATTTTGTCACTTCGCAAGATTTGTCAATCTAAATTATTTTAATTCTGTAGTAGTATTGTGAGATTATAATGTACTAATCAATTTGTTTTAGTTAATTGTATTAATTGAGTTTAAATACATTCAAAATCAGAAAAACCAAAAATCACTTCCCATGTAGTAAAGCAAAAAAATTTTCTATACAAATTCTGTACAACTACACTATAAAAGAAACAAAACATAAATATAAATTTTAACCAAAAATATTTTATCTGGCCCGTTCTGCAACATCATCAGAAATTTGTATGTTTGGGATAGATTATTCAAATAATTCAGACCAACCGATGTTTTTTGCCTTATTAGGGCCTTCAATATTTGTTTCTAAACAAATAATTTCAAGACAACCAAAGACCACAATAATTTCAGGATGATGCCACCAATCTGCACAAAACTTAAGAGAATTTTAGGGCTGTCTAAACTGCACAAAATGGTACAAACTGTACCTTCATAAGCAAATCAGAACCAGAGATATAATATAAGACATTTAAGATTTTCTTTGTATAAAACTTCTTTTTATCCTATAAAAGGGTATAAAATCTTAAAGATATTCATATGGGTTGAAAGAGTGGAAATTCAGCTCTCCAACCGTTGTTGTGTTGGATTTAAATAACATTGTGAGGAGAGATCAATTCATCTCGTGAATGTGGGACAGTCCAAGAAAAATAATATGGTCCAAAAATTTTTAACTTTTGATTTATATGAAAATTTGTACTTAAAGATTACAAGAGAGGTTAAAATCGAATCTGACTTGATTTTCGCTAAACCAAGATTTTTGGTCTACTTTTAAGCAACTTTTGGTTTTTGTACACTTAATACAATAATAATCTTTTGTCTTTATTCCCAAAAAAAGAATCAATTGATTTATAATCACCATTAAATACATGCAGAGCAATGGGGGAATATGAGAATATAAAAAGTGTCAAAAATTATTTATAAAAAAATTTTTTCAGCTCCTACGACGCATTAGCAAGAACCCTCGGACATTTGTCTAATATTGTTAAACTTAGAATATTAAAAAAAAAGTTTCATTGAAATCAGTGATTCTACTTGCATAGACTACCCTTGTAAGTATGGTAAATAAAAACAAATATACAAACATTTTCTTACTTCGGAGGCAGGGGCTGTAAATTAGTGAATTCCTTTGCAATTCTTCCTCCAACCTTTGCATTATTTTTAATTAATGCCATGTCTAATTTTTATGTAAGGGCTATAGGACATCATTTTTTGGAAGTATTTATTTATATTATTATTTTATCGATATTGAGAAAAAATCTTTTATTGACTATCCCAAAAATCTACAACAATGAAAGAAGATTTATACTTATGATTTTTAGCCAATTGGACAAGGGTTCTTAAATAAAATCCAATGACCAGAAGTGCCACTTTATTCAATCGATTTTTCACAATTATTTTTTTGATTTTCTGAAAAACAACTCAAAAGATTTGTATGAAACTCAAAGCATCAATGTACAATTAAGGGTTATTTAATATTAGATTGTTCTTATGCTAATTGAAATAGTCTTACCAGGCTTAAATGCGGATATTTCAAAAAATCTTCCTTTAAAAAACCTTTAATTTTATTTATTTGAAATAATTATACATCTCACATTTTTATATGAAATGAAAAATTAATAAATATAAAATTGGAAAGGATTGGATAATTAACGTAAGGAAATAAGAGGAAAAATATTTGTTTCAGGTTGAAAACAGAATGGTGAAAAACACCAGTTTGATGATAACAGGCGGGCTCAGGTGCATTGGGTTGTTTCATTTCACAAGTCACCATAGTGATAAAGCTTTTTTTATTTAACTTAACCTACATATATTTTAGCCTTTCAGCTTCCCTAATAACTAACTCCATAAGATCATTCATTGTACTTGTAATATATTAGCATCAAATAAATTCTTTCAGAGCTAGACTAGATGTATATTTTATTAAACTGCTATATTTTTATACTTCTGTCATACTTTTGGACAATAATGAGTTTCTGAGAACCATACTCTTATTATGGCTTTGTTTTCCAATAAATTTGATGTTCTTGAACTTATGCTGCTATATTATATTGTTTGAACACAGTAGTTTGCAGGTGTTACCCATTTTACCTACTTGTTAGTATGTAAACAAAACAGATGCTCCCTTCTATTGCAACATAATAGGTCTAGGAAATTAATTAAATATTAATATTACTCAGCCATGATTATTATCCTAATTGTAAACCAAAAATAATCACAGTTATAAAAATATATTACAATTTATGATTATTAATTTAAAAAAAAAAAACTGTCATGGCAGGTAATTGATTATTAATGTACCCGAGGAGGAATACTAAGCTTATACTAAGTACACTGGTACAAAGAGCATTGTTATACAGTGCTGAACTTCTGATCCTTTATTGATCTCTGGAGAAGAGTAATTGGAACATCAGGTATGGAACATGTTAAAACCAAAATAAAAAGAAATATTTTAGAGCAGACAAGTAGAACAAATAAATATAGAAACATTCTGAAATTAAGATAGAATTACGGACTAGAGAAAGAAGAGCTAAAGGAAACATTTTAAAAAAATGGACATTGATACAATGTCAATTAACTTGACCAGTCACTTATTGAAGAAATACAAAATGGTAGACCAGGAGGAATGGAAGAAGAAGTTAAAGAAGAAAGGCTCCAAGAAGAAACCTTCATTTGTGAACAAATAACAATTTATAGTAAAATATCTGTCATTATACAAATAATTATGGTAATACTATATGAGGGATAGAATTCCAAAACCAGCAAAGTCCATTTTCAATTTTTTTTATTTATTTATTGACATTTACAACTGCATATAAAATACAACAAGAAAATTTGAAGTAAGATCATAATGGTATGATACAGCATGTAGAGAAACTACCCATTGGTAGCACTATAAAAATGTTTTTACAATCAATTTTCTTTTCAGGAATAGAAGAGGAAGCAAGGATAGAATTGGGTGGTTAGGGAGTTGATAATGGAAGGAATGTTATCGGGTTCGGGCTAGATCGGTTACATAAGGAACATTTAGGTCTTTATGGATGATTTTATTTGTAACAAAATAAGGAGCAATGAGGATTTAACGAAGGATTTTGGATTGTAAGGATTGGATACGAGAGGAATTCGAAGGTTTAGTGGAGCCCCAGAGCTCAACTCCGTATGTCCAGATGGACCTTATTATTGTCATGTAGATCATTCTTTTGTAATGAATTGGAAGTTTGGATTGTTTGTCTAGTAAGTGCTGTAATAGTCAAAATCGACGTGCAGTTTCTTGTCTTTTCAGTCCTGTGTGAGGATCCTTGGTTAATCGTTAGTCCAGATGTAGTCCAAGATAGCGGAACTGTGATTTGATGGGATTTATTTTTATCCTCTAATTTCGGCACCATTCTTCAAGGGTTGTAATATGAGACTGAAGAGTTTAGGATGCAATCAAATGGGTATTATCAACTGAGACCACACATGTGTCATCGGCATACGTGGTGAGGATAGTGTTAGGATTGGTTGGGATGTCAGCTGTATAGACGGTGTAAGGATGGGGCCGAGGATACTACCTTGAAGAGCACCAGCAGACTGAGAATAGAGGGAGGAATAGGAACCATTATGGTTTACTTGGAATAATCTATCAATGAGAAAGGAACAAATGATGAGAAAGTAAGTAGGAGGTAGGAATTTACTTAGTTTGCAAAGCAGTCCCAGATGCCAGACTCGTTAAAAAGCATGTTCTTCATCAAAAAAGACTCCCATTCAGTACATTCCGCGCTCCAAAGAAGACACAAACAACGTCCACCACAATGACATTGCTGGATAGTGGATAAGGATGTTCAGAATCCAAACTGGTGATTAGGGATTATATGACTGGAATCTAGAATGGGATATAGGCGTTTAAAAATGAGTTTTTCGAGGATTTTGCCCATGATCGGTAATAGCGAGATAGGATGGTAAGATAATGGGTATTCTGGCAGCTTTTGGGGTTTGAGAATCATTTTAACAACAGATAATCACTATGGGTCAGGAAAACATATGGAATGGAGAACGGCGTTATACATTTAGCTGAGGAATAAGATGGCTTTTCGAGGAAGAAGTTTTAAGATATGGGATGTTATTAGGTCGTGTCCAGGAGCTTTGCGGGTAGACAATCTTTGAATGATATAGTAGATATTTCTGAAGGATGAAATGCTTCAGGTGCGAGGGTCATTTGGAGCGGAACATTTAGTTCTGCCTCAATACAATAATTTCTATCAATGAGAAAGGAATGGATGATGAGAAAGTATGTAGGAGGCAGGAATTAATGGAGTTTGTAAAGCAGTTCCGGGTGCCAGACTTGATCAAAAGCATGCACTTTTCAAATTTAGATTTTTTTTCATTAAAGAAAATGGTCTTGACTGAATTGGATTTCTGTACCTCAAATATTAATATTATATCTGTTCTAAGAATCACCAAATACTTTATAAAACAACTAAATTAATGAAATGTGCATTTAAGGATACTGGTTTCTAAACTTTTTCCCTCTGTGATATTGGATATTTCTTCCAGAAGGAAAGGAGTAACATCTTTTCCAGATTTGTTTTCACTATGTGCTTTTTCTAATGCAAGCTGAATATGCGCTTCCATAACTTCATCTATATGACATAAATTTTAAAATTATACATGTTATACCAATGGATGGTGTTTAGTAATATATTAAATAAAAGAAGTAATCCTATTCATATTATCGAATAAACGTTTTGAACTTAGAATAAGTTAGATGATTTTAATTATTTAAAGTTTGAAGAAAAATTATGGCAATTTTGGGACTGGCCAACAGAAGTGAAACTCCACTAAATTAAATAATGTATTCAAATTTTATTAAAAATAATATTTATTTTACGAAACTACAAAAACATTTTTGATTATTTTATTCAATTATAATAAATACATAATGTTTTATTCTTTATTATTTTATTTATTTATTTTATAAATAATGATTTTATGCTTAACATATCTCATGCTAGTGTCTCAAATCATTTCTGTCTCATAATCGCAAAGGCATAATTTTCCATCATGATAACGCCAATCCGCTTTGCAGACCCGGCATAAATGTATTGGAATTTGGCTGGGATGTGATCCCCGACCCACCCTATTCACCAAATCTTGACCCAACAGATTTTCACTTATTTCGGGCCCTTTAAAACTCTCTTAATGGGAAACTCTTTAATTTGCTCGAGGACTGCAAAACGCACATAGAGGAGTTCATTGCACAAAAATCTGAGAAGTTCTGGGAGGAAGGAATTAAAAAATTACCTGAAAGATGGCAACACATAATAGATCAAAATGGGTCATATTAATAAAATAATAATAATAATATGGATTAAAAATATTTATAAAAATCTGAAATTTTTATTGAAATCACCAGTAAAAAAACATTACAAACTTATTTTACAGCCCAATATTTTAATGCAAATGTTCAAAACCGTGTTATCATTCCATTTCTGGTGCTATCTTTCCTACTTTTCACCTCACTATCTCGGTGTAGCTATGATTTTATGAATTATTTTAATCTTAATGCAAAAAACATCTATAATGTTGCCCCTACGAATCGTTTCATATGGAATATTTCCACATTTTTCAAGTTTTATGTGTCTTCTTTTTATATTCCTCAAAATTAGAAAGGTCTAAGATCAAATTGATTCTCAAGTAAGGTGTGCATAGAGCCAGTTTCTGTCTTAAATTTAATTTTTAATGTCATATGAGTTATGTGAACAACAGTTTACTTTGTTGTACATAGAGAGGATTGATGAAATGTGTTCTGTACTGAAAAAGGAAACTGTGTCTGAAACCCTCACTTCATATAATTTATTTGTTGTGAATAAATTAAAACACTAATAAATAAATAATGCATATCTAAATGGTTCTTTATAAAATTAAGTAAAGAATCAGTGTATCAGCAACTAACGTATGTCTCCAGAAATTTAAAGAGAGGCAGAAATGCTAGGAGTTTATATCGATGACTTACTTCACAATAGTGCTAAACACATTTCCACTACCTTTACAATGAAAGGTTCTCTCTTTTAGGAAAATTATAACTTTTCAATTAATAAGAGAGAACGAGAGTACCATCCTATGGATTTTGGCTTAGGCAGGGTATTGTGTCACCAACTCTTTTTGACTGTATTGGTGTCAAAACTCCAGGTTCTTAAATCATGAGAATTATTTATTACTGTAAAAATACAACATTGTTGTGGGTTTCTTTTTCTTTCTTCTTTGTATTCAATTTTAAGTTAATTTAATTTTCTTTAGTCTAAAGTTTGTTTCCTATCCATTATACAAAGAAGATGAAAATTGAACTGAGACCAATTACAGAAGCTAACGAAAATTGAATGGAGATAAATTACAGAAGCTAATATAACTTTTTAAGAAATCGTTGATGGATATCAAGAAAACTACTTACAATCAATTGAAAATTCCTTCGGTACAGGGACAGCTAACAAAACACCAGATGATATATTCATATCCAAGGCTGCCTTTAGAAGTCTAGCTGCTTCATTGGGTTCTTGTACATGATAAGGGGCAGTGTATCCAGAATCTTTAGAGTAAAATGCAGGGAATGTAAGACTGCCACCATAACATACAACACAAACACCCTGTGTTTCCTGGTTTGAAAAGAAAATAAGCATGCAGAATGTTACAGATATAAATATCGTAAGAACTAAGACAAACTAGACTTCTTGCAACACCAAAGTGTTAGATATATAGTAGAGCTTATACGAAAAAAAAAACAAATACTCAAGAATTCAATTTTTACTATTATTCTTACCAACCAATGTCTTGAAATTTTGTATGGTTCAATATCAGAAATAGTTTCACTTTCACTTTCACCATACCAGGATAGTTTCAGACTTATCCAAAGTAAAAAATTAAAAAGAGTTATCAACAAACAAACGTTTTACCAAACTAAAAGGACTAACAAGATTCTTGAATAATGGCTCTGATATAAGAGGATTCTATAATTAATTATAAGAATAAAAATAAGTAGTTTTTCATTGTATTTTGTATATTGTCTAACAACTTCTTTTGGTCCCCAAAGGGCTAGTTTGTCTATTTAACTTCCATGGCTCTATTCTCTTACTTGCTAAACCCATTTCTATATTATAAATAGTATTAATCCCCAACTGCCAAGCAAGGGAGGAGGGCCATTGGAGGTTTGATATATAAACTTACCAGGAGAAAGTCATCGAGACCGAGACCCGTCATTAAGCAATAAATAAAATAAAAAGTAAGACAAATTTTTTCTCTTGTAATTGACCAAAATACTTTTAATTAATAGTTGCAGGCATTAAGAACATAAACAGATTCCAATAAGTAGAAGATTAAAATTAAAATTATAAAAATAGAATCAATCACTAACAAGATATTCCAAAGTCCTTTCGATGTCAAGAATACTTTTTACACCACTACAAACAGTCAAAATACAATTTTTTCCAAGCTCATTAAGATCAGCACTGATATCTAATGTGTTTTCATAATTTCTGTGGACTCCACCAATACCACCTAAAAAAAAAAATCTATATACATATTACATTTAAGAAATGACTATTGAATCTCTCAAACATTACAGTATAAGTTAACAAGTTATTCCAAATGGTTTTAAAAAATTAAATTAAATTTTACCAATATTATAAATATAACTTAAATTTGTGAACCAAGTAATAGGAATAATGATTAGGAAAACCAAGTTTTCCTTATATATATATAATAAGTCATTGATTTTTTCCATTTAAAACTTCCTGGTAGCGATGAAAGGCTAGATGATTTATAAGAGAATATATAAAATAAATTAAGATTGAAGAAATATTTTAATCATTATAGATGACGTAATTTTAAATGTACAATGGTCCCTTCCAAATGATTTCTGAGTACAATTTGGATTTTGTGAAAGGTGAGTCTTGCTGAACCTAAAAGTTGAAGTCTTGATGAAACTTAAAACTAATAACAGAAGATAAACAGAAAGTTTTAATCTTGATACTTCATTTTTTAAATTCTACATTTCTTTCTCTTAAGTACACTTTGCAAATAGAAAGTCAAAAAAACTAAATAAATAAATAGCTCATAAAACAGCCAAATTAATTCCTAATGATAAAAAGTTCAAATTTTTTTTTGGGTACGAAAATGATGAAAAGAGTATTTAGGCCATTATCTCCAATGGAATAAATATTTATCAGTGTAAAAAGACACAAAGAACAATTACACTGTTGTAGCATCATAAACAGCTCTTGAATCAATATTGTTCTGAACAAAGTAAAGCACACTTTAAAAACTGAAAATTGTGTTGTTATTCCATTGGAGGAGAAGCTAAATAAGCATACAGGTTACAATGAGTTCTTCCTTCCCTTGGCGAATTTTGTAAATACAATTATATAGTTTAACAATCAACTGGTAAAAGCATTTTTCTTATTAAATTTCACAAGAATTAGTAGTAAACTAACTTAACTTCAAGAAAAATTAAACTCATGATTTTTGTAAAAGGGAAATAAGAAACATAAATTATTTATATGTATATATAGTTTACCGTAAAAATTGATATATAAGAAGATGGTCAGGGTTGCGGTCAAAAGAGAAACAAAAATAGTTTACAACTATTTATTTTCCGACGTTTCGCCCCACTTTGCAGGGCTTCATCAGGGCTGTTCAAAGGTAAAGGTTGAACAGCTTTTGACCGCAACCCTGACCATCTTCTTATATATGAATTATTTATACCCAAGTATAGTACAATGAAATTTGAGCATCATAAGTAACTTCAATAATATCTGAACTCATGTAACTTCCCTAAACTATAAATGAATTCATAATTTTACTTAGTTAATTTCTCAATTCTTACCAGTAACAAAAACATTTATATTAACTTCTTTTGCTACCAGAATGGTCCCAGACACAGTTGTTCCTCCACTTAATTTCTGAAATAAATTTTTAAGTTAGTAATACTTATACTTATTAACAGAATTTATTTCTTCCACCTTATTTTTTTAATGGAGGGAAGAATATTTGAAATAAATGACAAGAAATTAATTTCATTATTCACAACAAAATACAAGTTAAACAGTTTAAAAAAAAAAGTAAAGAAGTTAGATGGGGGATGATCCCTAACCTTTTTTATACAAAAATTTAACTATGAAAGATAGCTCCTTAATTCAAGTTGAAACTATAGAGTATAAGCATTACTTAGTAATAAGTTAGTAAAAGTATCTATAATATTCGACCATAATGGAAATAAATTATTATCTTCCAGAGAATCTAGGTTCTGAGAGAAATAGGTTCAATTCCAGCAGAAATCACTTTTCATTTTTTGGTAGTCCTAATTCATCAATCTTGATATTCATACTTTAGTCAGAAATGTTAAACAATGTAAAGATGGAGGTAGAAAATTCCATAACAGATTAGGTTAAAATTTTTAAATGTAAATTGAAACGAGAAAGATTGAGTCAACATAAATAAAACTAATAAGTCTAGTTTCATGTTTTAATTCATTTTTTCTTTTAATCCTGCTTAATAGTAATTTCTGAACCATGTCATGATAAACCCAAATCATTTAATAATAAATTCAACTGCAATAGCTATGTTTTGTTAGTTTAAATTGAAATGTAATTTTAGAGTCTTCACTATTTTTTATCAATATTAACATAATAATATTTAAGTGCATTTAAGAAAAAGTAAGGTTCAATTTATGATCAAGAATATTATAAAAACTAAAATTTTTACCACCTAACCAATGTTCAGTTTTTGAAAGCTCATTTGATGCCATAATACACAACCATATTACATTCAAAAAGATAAGTTTTGGTTTGAAAGAGTTCTAACAACTGACATTTAGCACAAATTTCTAAATACCACCATTTTTTATAAGCATACTTTTTGTAAAAAAAATTAATTTAGTTATAAAGAAATAGTAATACAAACATCATCTTCAGTTCCAACAGTGTTAATCTTTGATGAACTACCATTATATTTCAACCTTATTACAACATAAGAAATTAATAAATATTTTTCAAGTAAAAAATAAAGATTATGATTACTTTGCTTAAAACAAAAGGAAAATCTCGTCTTGATATTTTAACTGTTTGTGTATTTGGATCAGCTAGATAACACAGTTCTTCTCTTTGTAATCCAACTTTGATTCTACCTCCAACCACTGCTACTGTTGCTGGAACGGCACCCTTTAAAAATATGTACTTTTTATTAACTTAAGTTCAATACTTAAATTAATAATAATCCTGATTTCAAGCAATAAATAAACATTTAAAAATATGAGTACATTAGAGTACAAATGAACAGTGACTAAATACAATTCACTAAATTTTTAAATACTCATTTTTTTGTATTTAAAAGTTATTTCTTTGCAATAATTAGATGAAATTTCTTCCAAAGATATTTTTTGTTTGTAATTTACAAATGCTTTTTAATAATTCAATATAATAAGATACTTTCATCCTTTAGCAATGAGTGGAATTAGTTATGACAATAGTTCCTAATTATATTTTCTTTTACGAATCCATCATATACAATTTTTGTTTGTTTGTTTTAAGAAGTTCCTCAGAGAAAGAAATTTCTTAGAATTTAAAGCTTAATATGAATGATATTGTACTTATTTTAAAGCTACAGTCGTTAAACATTTTGATTTGGTCACATTAATTTAACTAAGCACACAAACCATGTTACACATACAGTATTATTCCTGTGGTCTCTGAAATTGACATATACAGGATATTTTCAGTTCACTTTCCTACCTGATCTCTAACAATTCCTTCCACAGCAACAGCAGTGTCAAAATTATGAGGGTGAGGCATGCCATGGGTTATTATAGTGGATTCTAAAGCAACTACTGGTTTGTTTTCCCTTAGAGCTGTTAATACTTCTTCAGAGATGTCTATTAAACTGGAACTTTTCCGATAGAAAGTATTTTTCAACTTAAAACTACTTCTTAAAAACGACATCATTATTCAATTTGCTTTTTACCAGTTAATGAAGATTGAGGTATCAAAAGAACAAGTAAAAGAGAAATGAAACGATGTATTAGCTCACACTTTTATTGATAAACATTACATACAGGTATAACAAAATAACAGCTTATGACCATTTATCTAAAACATACAGTTCTTCAAAATTGAAGTTTTGACCTTCACAAAGGTGATAAGGTTATGACAGAATAAAACCTGCATAACCCTTTCACTAGATAAGAAATAAGTTAGGTGTATGCAATCTCTATTTTCTTTATTTATTAAATAGCTTAATATTTATTGCATCAGTCAATTCATTAAAAAGATTAATCTAAATATATTTGCTACCTAATAAATATTGAAATCCCAATGATAAGTGGTTAGTTTGAATTGATCATGGAGATAGATATAATTTTTATTTTCTCGATTCAGAATGATATTTTTGAGTAAATAATTCTTGTTTTCCGTCTTCAATATTACAAAGTTTTGTAGAAACGATTATAAATTGACAAATAAGCAGGCTGACCAAAAGTGTAATATATGTATATTTGAAAAGTTTTCCGTAATCTGAAGAATGTTTAGAATATCCAGCTAAAAATATTTGCATTGTAATATTATTAAAAGGCAGCCGTAATCTTCATATTCCTTAATTTTACTTATCTTATCTTTTTTCCTTCGACTTACCAATATATATAATTTATCTAAATAAACATTTAGAAGTTACCTGGGTTCGTAAAACAGTCTATATATGTATAAACATCCTAAAAAAAATGTTACGAAACTGAAATTATATAATTATGACAACTATAAGCCTGAGATAATACACATTTCTTTTCTTTAAAAACGACCAACCGGATGTGCTACTTTATATAATCGATTTCATATTTTTTTTTTCGATTATCTTAAAAATAGTTCTAACGATTAAACTCGCTTTTTTTTATGGAGTAAAACATTACTGGTCATCATTACCATTAATTTATTTTTTGCTTAATCTTTTTTTTTTCTTCATCCGCTCGACGCTACATTTGCAGCAGCAAACCTTCTGGCTTCAAAAACCGAAACACCAATTTCACTGTTCTATCATCTTCCCTAAGGGTTTTTCTCTCGGAGTTAAGCTCGGCATATCAATATATAATTAAACAATATTTATATCAGCGGATAATCTGTTTAATCATCACGAGGAGGCCCCTCACCTTCAAATTTTTGATAATCGAAACCACGCGGAACGGACATATCAAAACATCAGCTAAGTATTTCTACCTTTACTTCACCTTCAAGTACCAATGGTAGGAAAAGGTAGTAACCAACTCAAATAATGTAACCATACATAATGCCACCCACTAATTTCATGTTTTTTTTCTGTTTTAGAGGAATCAGGGAAAAAAAAAAAAAAAAAAAAGCGTGTAATAATCCCAATGGAATAGTTTAGCAAGGCTTAAACACCAAATTTTCAAAAACCTTTGTTTAATTCAGATATTCCCTGGGGTTAATTGTGGATACAATGCTGGGTGATATTATCCGAATTAATTATAATTTGCTGGTAAGCTGGTATGAATGGTTTTGACTGTAAATTTAAAATAAATCGAGGTTGTTAAAAAAAAAGAAGGAAATAAAACCTCTAATCTTGAATGAGTTATACAATTATTATTATCATGTGCTGTAGCTAAAAGGGGTTACAATATGATTTAGTGAAATCAGTATTTAAATTAATTTTGAGAGTTGATTTGAATGGGATGATATAATATAATAAAAGGTATTACAATTTTACTGGGAAGCAGATTGGTTGGACTATTGAGGTTCCTCAGGTGCATATTTATCCTTCTTGTTCTGGTCTCTCATCCTATCTCAACTGCTCTGCCTGGCTGCGGTGAAGAATCACTCACTCATCCTGAACTGAGGCAGGGAAATGTAAAAAGCTGTAAGGGCCAGAAGTACGAAGAATGGGATTTCGACGGGACAACGATAAAGAAACCAGCGCCAATCGAATGGTAACCGCTGGAAGTTCCTATCTTGAACGGTTTAGTTCCTAGAGCTGCAATTTTTCTCAAAACTAGTTTTTTGCACTTACAGCATTTTCAATTTCCATGCCTCAATTGTTGATCTCAGCCAAAAATAATGTTGCTCTGACGTGTCCACTTGGAACCTGTTTCAGAACAACTGGCTCCACTCACCCTCCTATTTCATAGGTGTGCAAATAGATAGCAGGATCTTCAAATGCTATTCAATTGATTTGAGTGATCCTCCTCAAACAATTTTCCTTAGAGTAGTATTAATCTTGTTCATTTGAAATATTTAACCATTTTGCTTTGTTAATAGTTATAAAAATGGATAAATATGAGCTATGAAATCATTTGATAGCTAATAAAAGGGAAATAGAGGGCTTTGTTATATTTTGCTAGACTGCTAGGCTGTGTATTCTAGGCAGCAGCTCTCAAGAACTCCTGAAATACAAATTTTTATATAAACATGAAAATAAATTTTTTTCTTTTAATTTTTATTCTAAAATCACAAGAAAATGCATTATGAACAAATGACCACCCACCTTATTCACCAGACCTTGCGCCAACAGTATTTCGGGCCCTTCAAAACTCTCTTAACGGAAAACACTTTAATTTGCTCGAGGATTGCAAAACGCAAATAGAGGAGTTCATTGCGCAAACATCTGAGAAGTGCTGGGAAGACGGAATTAAAAAATTACCTGAAAAATGCCAACATGTTATTGATCTATTGATCAAAGTGGGTTATAAATAATTGATTAAAAAAATTTACAAGAATCTGAAGTTTTTATTGAAATCACCAGTAAAAAACGCAACGAACTTATTTTACCACCCAATAGTTTTTATTTATCAGTTGCTTTAAAATACTTATTTTAGAAATTCCTGAGGTGCGAGTAACAAATATAAATTTTGTATCTGAAAAGAATACAAAGTCGTACTGCAATCGGGAATGTTCAGGTGGTCTCGGTTTTGCCCGTCCGAATCGAATAATCCAGTTTTTTCCTTTTTTCTCTAGTAGTTATTAATAAAATTCTTTAATATTTTATATTTATCTATTGTTTACTATTGCTAACAATGAGAACTGTTAATTTATTTTTTTCAAATAAACAAAATTAAAAGTAGTTTAGTGAAAGATTTTATAAAAAAATCGTCATTTTAGCCCTGTCAGACTATTTCAATGAGGATAAGACCTGGCAGATATTAAAGATCATTTAATTTTACGTTGGCATGGTGAGTTTTATCAAAATCGTTTTGAGTCGTTTTAAAGAAAATTAAAAAAATGACAAAAATCGATTCTATAAAGTGGAACTTGTAGTAGGTCGATTTTAGCGGAATAGTTGTTGTCACGTCCTTGACATAACCCGCCTTAAACATGTAATTTTTGTTTTTGAGCTAGGCTGTTCACAAACACACCATTTTGCGAGACGGTTTTTGAATCCAAGATAATTCAAAGCATGTATTTCCGTCGAAATCTCGTATTAAACATTTTGCACAATCGCAATATTTTCCCTTATTATATATTCCTTACATAACTAGGAGAAAGTAAAAAAAAAAAATAGGATATTGGAAACTTAAAGATTGATTGTGTATACGATCGGTCTAATTAAAAACTATATATATTTTTTGATATTATTAATTTTCATCTTTAGGTTGTCATCCAAATTATTCAAATTGATGTATGTATATTCATTAATGATACCAAAATTATGAAATTTTCTACGGGACGATCAAAAAACATTTACCCAGTATACGTGGATAGAAAACTAACTGAAACAGTCAGCTGTAATTATTGGGTGTTGATTTTTGTTCGAGTGGTTTCTTTTTGCAAGTAGAAAAACAGGCGCTCTCTAAAGCCAACTCGACCATAGGAACCGATATTGATATATGTTCGAAAGCTAAGACGAATTCATAGAAGGTAAGAGAGAAATTATAAAAAAACAATCATCAATGCATCTTGATGTTAAAGCGACCCCATAACTATTTACTGGACACCACTATAGCTACAACTATAAGCGTTATCGTAGCGTTTAGTATTCCATAGAGTTGACTAAGCACAAACTGGCCAAGTTTAATCCATCAGTTGAGCGGTCCCTCCTCGTCTTGGTACCTCCCGGCCGTCGGCCCCCTGGGCAGTATTTAAACCCATCTTCATTGGACCTGGCGTTTTTTGTATAATGCCGAGTGGCAATGGAAGGGTATTTGTTTGTATGCACTGTGTTGGGACATTTTATATGAAATGTCCGTTTTTTATTATTTCAGAAATTCAATGTGGGATTGTTGTTGTTCACTAGGCTTTTGATAGCAGATTTTAATGAGCCTTTATTAATCCTCTCTTTTTTAAAAATATTTACGATCATTCCAACTGGGAGCACATTGTTCAGTAAGCCATTAAATATGACAATGGAACACGCGATTTTCGAGTAATTTTTTTATGAGTTTAAACTCGGGCCATCGGTAGTCCAAGTTGACCAAGTTAAATCAAGTAGTTAAATACCAGACTAACTCCTAATATCACCAATTTCTGGGCTCATTGAATATAATTAAATATTTTTTAAAACTTTATCACTTGAGTTGTACTTGCCTGATCCCTCTCTCTCCTCAAAAATACTTTGTTACTATGTTAATTTCATTTAGTAAATATGAGATATATTAAATGATAATAAAGTGAAACTTCTTCACTGACATTCTGCAACTCAATAAAATACAAATTATACGGCAGTAAATTGATTTCGTGACTCGAGGTGAAACGAAAGTGGTAGGGGAGGATACTGGTGAATTCTAGCAGGTAAATGTTTACATTGTAACAGGAGAGTAGGAGGTTTATAATCCTGGCAGTGTCCGTCCGATTGACTGAGCTCCTGTCACAATATAAAAGTTTTCCTGCTAGAATTGACTTAAAAAAGGCTGTACAATTCTGATTATTATTCTGCAACTATTATTTATCTGCTTTTAGCTGTACTAGGGAACGCATTATCACTTTTAATAACATTTTAATTATTAATTAATATTAATAAAAATTTCATTATTTCATTTCCACAAGTTTCAATGCTGTCCCGAGACTGCCACAAGTTTTTTCTTTTGTATTTTCAGAGTTTGTAAAGTGATCTCTTACTCATGTATTAAAATGTATCTTAGATGATCAATCAGTAACAAAGCACCGTATTGAGTTTCGATTTTCTAATTATAAAATAATTTCACTTTCATTCGAGCATACCGTTAGTTAATCAAAGCGGAAATGGACGATTCGGAAGTTTTTTGCATCTTATTTATGCAATTAAAATATGTTAACACAATGACATATCACTCAATCTCATTGGTTCTCTATTTAAGATTCGCCACATTGTCTTAATCATTAAGAGGCTTTGTCATGATATTTGCATACAATATGATATTATGAATAGTAAAATATTTTTGGGAGTTAAAGGTTTGAAAAGGACCTGTTCACAACATTTGGAAAAATTGTTGAAGTGTGTGGTGCAAACCGAGGTTGGCCTTAGTTGGAATCGAATCAGTAAGTACATGGCATACATACAAAGTACTCCAAAGTACTTAAATAAAGTAAACGTTTATTTATTTAAATAGTTTTGAATCGTATTTATAGTAAACACGCCAAAAGGTAAATAAACTACCCAATATTGCAGATTGTATAAAATGAATATTTTAGAAATACCTATAATCAGATTATTAGTTATTTTACAAATATTAGAAAGGTTTTTATTATAACTTCGTCGTCATAGACGAGTGGAATCGTTATGGTATGGCGATGAAATACAACTTGTATAATGCGTAAATTAAAAAAATAAAAATTATGTATATAAATATTAAGAAAAATTTTTTTCATGTAGTTTTATATTTCCGGGAAAATAAAATAGAAGCTGGGAAACTGGTTTGTGTCCAGCACTCTCAAAAAATATGATGTGAAATTTAAAAACTTTCTAGATAAACATCTTCAACCCACAATGGCTGGACTATTTGAATATAATTCAATATTGTTATTAAAATTATATATTTAAGCCAAGACATCTTTACTATGTAATTGACAGCAAATCATTGATGTCTTAAGTCGGCAAATAAATTCGAATACAATCAGGCTCCCAGTCTGGAAAAAAAAGAGGGAGGAAAAACAACCGGGCCGCAGCCTCTTGGGTGTTCCGATGCATTCACAAATCGCCATTGTAATTAGACAATATTGTACGTAAAATAAGAACAAATAACACTTATTAAATTTCGCTACAATAGTTAGTTCCCACATCCACGAGCCCGAATAGAAAAAGTGATATAATCATTTAGATATTTATTTTAAATGAATGGAATATGGTCCGGGTGCGGTCAAAAAAACTCAAATAGTAAATAATTATACTATTTTTATTGAGGCAACGTTTCGCCCCACGTTGCAGGGTTTCGTCAGGGCTAAAAAAGATACAAACACTTGACATAATTACAAAAAAAAAAAAAAGAAAAAAACGTAAGTGGAACATAACAGGGGTATACAATGAAAAGTAAAATATAATAAGAAAAATTAAAGGTTGTAAACAGTAAATGAAAAGGATAATAGTAACAGATGGATAAGAGGTGAAATAAGAGAAGAAATATTAAAGAAATTACAAATTAAGCGATGAAAAAAGAAAAGAATAAAATCAAATGATGAGACCCCTGTTATGTTCCACTTATGTTTTTTTCTTTTTTTGTAACTATGTCAAGTGTTTGTATCTTTTTTAGCCCTGACGAATCCCTGCAACGTGGGGCGAAACGTTGGCTCAATAAAAATAGTATAATTATTTACTATTTGAGTTTTTTGACCGCACCCGGACCATATTCCATTCATCTATACACACGGTCAATCATCAATAATCTTCCAGTATTTATTTTAAAGTTTGTTACATCCAGATCCGTGGTATAAGCCCAACATTGGAGCCTTATCTTTTTATCATATCATATTTTCATGTAAAAGGATAACCAGATTTTTGTTTGTGATCACTAACCGTGAAAACTACTGAACTCTTTATTACCTGATTTTATGTGTTTAAACTATTCAAGGGTTCAGGGCCATCGTCGGCTTAGACCTGATGCAAAATATTACTGCAGGCATATTTCCACTCAATATTTAATGTATTTTTTTTTTAATAATATTAATATACAGGTTAATGTATTACTCTACAACGTAACTCACTATTACATTATAATAACCAGAGTTAGTTATTGTTCGACTCTATATTTTGAATCAACACATCTCTCTCCACAAACATTTTTCTCCTCCCTCATTTCAAATCTCTTCTCTCAAAGGCTTGGATTGTTCCTTGGCAAGTCTTCCTAGGTCTCTGCTCTTTCACCTTCGTTTTGTATATGTCTCTTGCCAATATTTTCTGCCATTCTAGCAATATGGCCGAACCATCTCAGTTGGTGTTCTTCGGTAATATCTTCATCTTCCCCAAGTCTCAGGCTTCACCTTATTGTTATAATTCGCACTTCTTTTCTTCTTGTCTTTCACTCTATTCTCACCAAGAACCAGATCTCCAAAGCTTGAAGTTTGCTTTTGTGCTTTGTAGTGAGAGTCTAACATTCACTTGAATATGAGAGAATCGGTAAGAAAGTATAAAGTTTATAAATTACTTTGAGTTTTTGACACTCTTTTCCGATTAAACCTTGCTTAAGCGAATCAAAATACCTGCTGACAGCTTTTGTTCTTTAGTCTATTCAATATTTAAGCTCATACCTTTTCAATTATTCTATATCTCATCATCTCTTGAGCCATATTCGTTCATGTGAGCACCCAGGTATTTTTAACTTCTCTTTCTTGTCTGAAATATTCATACTTAGATCTTCCTGTCCGTTTTTTCTACCTCTTCACATGGAACTTGTTTTTGGCTTTCAATAAATGCGGTTTAATAGCGCAATGTTTTTTTTTTCTCTCGTTAATTCATGAATTAGAAACACCCTTCATATGGTTTATCAAAGATAAATTAGGAAACAGGGACAACGATGGTCAGTCCTAGCCGGAAAATTTTTATATTTTAATGGGAAAGAAGGAGTTTAATAATACCGGCAACGCTAGTCCTGTTGAGTGAACTTCTATTGTCATACTCTCCTGTTACCAAATAAAAATTTTTCCTAGGATTGACTTTAGAAAATAGCTGTACTATTCTAATTATTTCCTGTAACCAATATTTTCTACCTTAAGCTATGAAAGGGAACATATGATCGTTAATCATAAAAAAAAAAAAAATCATTTTTTTTTTTTTTAGGTCTAATATAACTTTTATATATGGGGAACATTATGCTAAAACTCTAATTTCAAATAACATCTTTTGGCAAAATAGCACCCAAATATTGACCAACCCCCTAGGAAACCTCAACTCAATGTAAAATCTTTGAGGGGTTAAAAAAAAAATGTGAATAAGTCAAGTTTCCAGATTAAAATATA
>NW_027115706.1:617030-617320 GCF_000696795.3 Halyomorpha halys | reverse complement strand
AATCTTATTTAGTTAAGTTATAATAAAACATTTTTTTTTCTCTAGCTATTATTGAATTACTAAATTCACGAAGAAAGAAAAAAGGGAAATTGTAAAATAAATTAATAGTTTTATTTGTCTCATAGCCCATAAGCTGATGTGATCTTACTACCATTTTAAAAGATGAATCGTGTAAAATTTCATCAAACTAATAAAAAATTGTTAGTTTGAATAAAGAACATAGATATTATCAAAGCACCTGTTCTTCAAAATAATTTAGATTTAAAATTATGTTACAATTATTATTACAT
>NW_027115706.1:573406-616500 GCF_000696795.3 Halyomorpha halys | reverse complement strand
TATTTATATAATAAATATATAGTTTAATTTAATATTTTGTTTTATTATTATTCAATGATAAAACAAACCATTAAGAGCTATTCATTTTAATTTAAAAAAATAATTAATTGCTGAATATATAAGCTCTTATAATATTTGATATGTTTGTGATTGACTACGTCTAATCACAAACATATCAAATATTATAAGAGCTTATATATTCAGCAATTAATTATTTTTTTAAATAAAAATGAATAGTGATGAGAAAAATGACTTATACCAATTTCGTTCTTAGTGGTTCGTTTTATCATATAATAATAATTTTAAAAAATTATTAAATTAAACTATATATTTATTATATAAATACATTAAACAATACACTCATATATTATATTTAATATGATACAATTATATTGTCAATTACATTATTATTAATTGCATAATAATACAATTATATATTATATTTAATAAACCAACTCCAAGTACCCGGGTTCGAATCCGACTGGGCAGATAATTATTTTCAGTTCCACTGTAGCCGAGAGTCAACCCTGTCGGTTATGGAGCCCTCCTGAGGTCCACCCAGCTTCCTAGAGCAGTCTTAATTGGGGAACTGGCGGTTGAGCGTGATCATGAAAAATCACCTTATTGTATAACAATTGTTCTACAACCAGTGCTTACAAAGTGCTGAACCCATGACCCTTAATGAGTCATGGGGTTTCACATTATATACATTTATTTATTTCCAATAAAATAATTTTGATTATATAAGTAATACCCTACATATTTTATTTCTAATGATTATTATATCATTATAATTAAAGTTTTGTTAATTTCGTTATGTGATTATATAAAATCACACATATATTATTCAATCAATTAAAGAGCACGACCTTCTTTCTCATTAACATATATTTGAATTGAATGAGATGAGCTGTATAGGATATGCGAGGACCTTGTAAGCCGCACGAGTGGTTTATCCGAGATCCATTTGTCTAATTTAAAATTATTATTTCAAATTAAATCATTTTTACTTTCTTATATTCAGGTCGTGCAACGAGGAAGTTAGTATAAACTGTGATGCAATTATGCGAGATAAAGAAAGGCACATGGGTATACGAACAGAATATAACTTAAGTGTCAGGTAGAACATCCGTTTTTTAAAAAAAAATTTTAACTTTTATTTTCAACTTTATATAAATTATGATACGAAAAGTGAATGTTTTTTCCTATTTCGTACAGATGACTACAATATTTTTGGTAAGAGCATAAAATAAAGTTTAAAAAAAAAAATGATTACCAACATATAACTGCTAAAGCCTCTGAATAGCACGAATTTATCTATAATGCCACATTCCTATTCATAAATTAATATTTTAAGGCGTTTCAGTTATTCATTATTTCAGAGCTCAGTTGGTCTTGGAAGGTAAAGAAGGTCCACTTAGCCAATACATATTTACACTGTGTCTTCACACACCCTACGGGGATCCCAACGCCTGTGATCGATGAATTGGGTATATTCTAAATTGGGGAAAAATCAGGCGGTTGAGCGTGATCATGAACAAATCGCCTCCTTGCATAACCGTTGTTCAAGAAACAGTACTTCCTTACAAGATACTGAATCCTGAATCCCTGACCCTTTCATGTGTTGTAGCGATACCTATTTTCATTTTCAATTATTTTAACTCAGAGCTGGGCAAAATTAGTTGTACATAAATAGACGACTATATTGTCATAGACACAAGTTATAGTTATTAATGTTTCATTAATTATACTAGTCCATAGTTTACTTCCGTTGATAGTTCAATTCTGTTCAGATATTACAGATATCTAATTGTTTTTCATATCCTAAATTATGGCTCAGAGGATCGCTCTATGTATCATACACCTATATAATATATAATGAAGGCCAAACGAACCCGATGGTTCGATGACGATACCACCAAGCGCTCCCCGCATACATCCTTGCAGTGACGCCCGTCCAAACCCAATTCCACTAAACCAGTTTTAACGCAATCCTCCCATCTACGTTTCGGTTTACACCTCGGACGTTTACCCGTAGGTTCAGTGTTTATTAACATTTTAGGGATCCGCTCGTTACTAAGCCCTACAACCTTACACGCCCATCTTATACGCCGCAATGCTATAATGTTAATTATATTTACCGGGTGTAGGTCCCTTAATTCGGCCTCGCGCCGTCTCATTACCGCGTAGGGGAGCGTCTCACAGGTGGCGGATGTGGAGATGGTCGGTGGAAATTCCTCTCGGCTTGGTTGGACTCGCTGACCAACAATGAGAGCGGCCCACCATGCTTGCTGGAGGGTGTGTCGTAGGATTGAACGCTCTACTCACATATTTTTTAGTTCACAAAACAGTCATCATACGTCTATAGCAATTAAAAATAAATGTAATAAAATTAGTTCTGTTTTTAAATTTAATAATAGGGGAATAATTTGTCAATAAAAAAAGAAAGGTGATGAGTGAATGCGGAATTGCCACATGCTGAAAACAATATTTTTTTAAGTTAAATTCTTAAGTTCATGTTCCAGGGTTCCATAATAGTTATATTTTTAAATATATGTAATATAATTTATCTCTATATTTTCTTTCTCTTTTTTTGTAATAATTATTTATAGTTTACTTATTTACAGCTACATCTAAATAAAATGGAAGATGAAGTAGTGATTGCTGGTATCGCTGGGCGTTTTCCCGGCTGCGACGATGTGGAAACCTTGAAAGAAATGCTCTTCAACAAGATCAGTGGAGTGACCTCAGACAACCGGAGATGGGATAAAGGTGAGCGAACTCATTTCGATGCAAACAATTCAATATTGTAATTGCGACTCAGTGAATGAATCTGCATGCATTAGTAATACATGTTATGTCCTGGGAGAAAGTTGTTTTGTCTGATATTTAATAGACATTCACGGCCAACTCACTGTATCCCTCAGAATATCACGGGCTTTGGAATGAAGGGGGAAAAGGGAAAGCCTACCCCATGCCCCGTGATTCTTCTAGTTGGATTATATATTTCATAAAAATAATTATGTACAAAAATAGGAAGATTCGATACGCCAATACGGCGCTGGGATACTTACTAGCCGTAAACAATTATTTTTTATTTTATTTTATGATATTTTTATTAAATATCAAGTATTATTTAAAACGGAGTGACGTAGCCTCGCTGGCATTATGTCCTGAACTAATCCGGTTCGAATCCAGGTTTTACCCTCAAAATGTTTGTTGTCTGAAAATCAGTGGATATTGTCGAAGCGTAGTTTGGAAGACATTTTCTGGGCCACTCAACCCTAAAAAAACGAGTGACTGAGAGTAAATAAACTGGTTAAAATCAGATACCATGAATATTTTTCGTCATGTTACATAGTAAGCTTACATTTTGCCTTAAATTATTTCTCGTTATTATTTATTTATCTTATTATTATTTATAATATTATGACTAAATTCTAGATGTCATTAATGCTTCTTCAAATCATTCAGCTAACTCTTCATAATTTTTGCTATCTATACTATTAATAAATATATTATAATATTATATGAGCGACAGACCATGTAGGTCTAAGTCCTCGCGTGATGTCTTAAGAAATACATCGCGCGTTTCTTGATTTGGTTTTTCGTAGGGGTGGGTTCGTCACTCCCACGCCTATTTTTTTGTGAGTTCCACCCATTGGCTAATGGGCCTCACGAATGCCTGGGGGGGAGGGGCTGCGAGTGAGTTTATGATTATAAAAATCCCGGATGGGACCGGGGTCGAACTCGCAACCTTAGGGTTGGTAGACAGGCGCGTAGCCACGCTGCTAACTCTGCCCCCTACTAAATAAATACCTTACAAAAATAATAATTAAATAAAAATATTTTTTTTATTTCAGGTGAATTAGGTGTACCTCATTTTCTTGGCAAACTTAATGATCCATATAACCTGGATTTGACATTTTTCGGTGTTCATTCGAAATTGGGAGAGAGCATGGATCCACAAACCAAACTGGTAATGGAAGTTGGATTTTCAGCTATTTGTGATGCTGGTAAGTATATTATTTCTTCTTACAAATTTTTAAATACTTTAAAAAAAATAGAATTGTTAATGAGAGTACTTTAATCCAAGTTTACTGATGAACTAGTTAAAGAACAGTTTGGTGCGGAGAAATGATCTTATTAAATTTAGCAAAAGATTAACTAATTTTCGCAGCTTGCTTGTTTTTCCATAGTACTGAAATATTAAATGTTTACTAAAAATATTAGAATGTAACTTTTACTTACTATAAATTAACTTTTACTTACTATTTCCATGTGTCTCGGCTTTTTTCCGATTTGAACTCCAGTCTCTATTTTTCTTTTTCTTCACCTTTAGTTATTTATAAAATTCTTAAATATGTTTTATTTATCTATAGTTTATTATTGCTACCAATGGTAACTGTTTATTTATTTTTAAATTAAATTTTCTTTAGAAGAAGGTTTTTCTGAACATTCAACATTTAAGCCCTGTTAAACAATTTCTATGAGAATAAAACTCCTAAGGCATGTTTATCAAATTGGGCACCTTGTGCGTCATATCCGGAAAACCTTTTTTTTTGTAGACTGCAGTACCAGATGGTTCTAACGATTTTGATACAAATTTTACAAAGTCTTATCCTAACGAGGTTCTAAAAAAAAAGTTTGAGTCATTTTTATAGGCAATTAATAATGAAAAAATATATTTTGTGGAAAATTGTATAGAATAATTTTAATAGATAATTAATTGAATTATTTAGATTGAGTATTTTACTAGCAATGATGCCGTGAATTAGACTTTGTGCCTGTGGTTTTTAAAGTAGTTAACATAGGTTTTCTTGGGAAACCTTTAACTTTTTATTAGTTTTCGAAAACAACACATCTTCTTGAACATTACAGATGCTGCTTTAGAAGATTAAAAAGGTCAACTAAAAAAATAAAATTAATTGTACTAATATAAGGGAAGTTAAAGCAAACTATGTTTGTATAAGCTGAGTGAATGGAGACGCCAGATATTTTCCAATGCTTCATAGTTTTAATTCAACAGTATATCCATTTATAGGTTTCTCAAGATATTACCCATAAAATACCTATTATAATACGAATTTACTTAAAGGATTATAATTTTCATTAAATATAATTATTCTACATTAATATTTGATTTATAAATGCCTCAGGTGTTAATCCGTCAGATTTGGCTGGTTCGAACACAGCAACCTTGATAGGATCCTCACTAGCTGAAACAGAATATGAGTGCTTGATAACAAAAAAACGTTTAGACCAAACCATTCTATCGCATGCCGTGTCAATGCAAGCCCATAGAATTGCATATTATCTCGATCTGAGAGGTAAGTTTGGGAATAACTTTTTTTCCTCCTTTGTATTTTAACATGATTTTAATTTTTTGTATTATTTTCAAAGGACCTAGTTATGTATGCGATTCATCCTGGAACGGTGGTTTGTATGTGCTTCGGTACGCTAAGGATCAGATTGCACGAGGACTCGCAAGTGGTGCTTTGGTAGTTTGCACTAATCTTATCTTTATGCCACAAGTGTCGTATCACTACCATCGTTTGGGAAGGTTAAATGCAGATGGAAAAACTAAGTGTTTCTCGAATGATGGTGAGCCTCTTTCCAATCTAACACTTGATCAGTGTCCTTCATATTGATTTTTTCTACTTTTTCTATCTATAGCCGATGGTTATGCGAGATCGGAAGGATGCGTCGCATTCTTTTTGCAACGGAAGGAAAACGCACTCCGCAACTATGGTACACTGATCGGTGTGAACTCTTCACTTTACGGTTCAAAAAACAGCCCTCTCTCAGATTGCTCTGATATACCTATTGCCAATCATTTAAGAAACTTGTATCAGAAATGTAAGATTGACCCTTCAAAGATAAGTTACCTGGAAGCCTCTGGGTGTGCTTCCAAAGTAAGAACTCATCAATGATCTTAAATAAATTTTCAAAAAAATTATGTATATTGTGTCATTATATATGTGCTACCAACAGGTTGTCGATGCATCCGAACTAAATGCTGTGTCAGAAGTATTTTTGACCGATAGAAAAGAACCACTGCTTATAGGATCAATAAAATCTAATGTCGGCCATACCGAAGCAGCTTCAGGATGCTTAGGAGTACTCAAAACAATAATTGCTTCGGAGTATGGAATGATTCCGCCAAATTTATATTATTCCAGCCCTAACAGTATGGTGCCTTCCTTGGTAGCTGGAAAACTGAAGGCAAGAGTCGCTTTTCCCTCTTTCTTAATTATTGTAATTTTCGTGAACACAAAAAAACTATTTTTTTTTTCAAAACAGGTAGTAACTGAACCAACGCCATTGGAAGGAGATTATTTAGCGGTTAGCAACATGTCAGCTACTGGAGATTTCGGACATGCCATAATTAGGAAGCACTCAAAAACGAAGAAAAGGCAACCTGAAGTAGGAGTTCTACCACCTGACGGAATACCACGGCTTGTTCTTTTATCCGGACGAGAAGAAAATGGACTGGCAGAGATTATGAAAAGGGTGAGACACAATAAATTTATTCTACACAACAAGCCGTTTTTTTTACTTAGGCCCTTTTTTTTATTTTCAAACCTCTTTATTTTTATGTATGGTTACAGAATACAAATATATATTACAATACATTATATATATATACACACACACAAATTTGCATGATATCTTCATTTGCTGTATGGCATTATAAGAGTAGTTAGATCTACTCCGGCCCTCCATGGTAGCCTTACTTTTCTGACTTTTCAAACAGACAATAATAGCGAGTAGGTTGGTCGATGTACGAACTTAATAATTCCTTTTACAGGTAGAAGAGATGCCCATTGATGAAGAATTCATTGCACTGACCCATAGAGTATTTGGAAAAGGAATAAAAAATCATATTTACAGGGGATTCACAATTTTGGACGACGATTCATCCAAGAAATTCAAGTTGATTAAGGTATCCGAAACATAACAACAACGAGGAAGGATAATTATAAAAATAAATATTTACATTTTATTAGTTTATTAATACATTGTATATTAATTTCTTGTTTCAGAGCAGGTAATGAATTTAAAACACAAACTTATTTTCATTATTTTTCTTTAGTATTTTTATTTTTCTCCAACGTTTCAGAAATACCATTTTCAAGAATACCTTAATATATTGATTTTATCCATCGACATAATATATCAACAAAATATAACATTATTATTTAAGAAAAAAAGGTAGAGGATTACATCAAAATAAGGTTCATGAAATTCCACTCCCAGTTGCCTACATTTAAAGTAGCAGTGACCT
Organism: Halyomorpha halys; assembly: GCF_000696795.3. Classification (NCBI taxonomy): domain Eukaryota; kingdom Metazoa; phylum Arthropoda; class Insecta; order Hemiptera; family Pentatomidae; genus Halyomorpha; species Halyomorpha halys. The sequence continues at coordinate 609,212 of NW_027115706.1, read as the reverse complement.
ATAACTTGGGAAACCCAACCACGACCCGAAGACTGAAGGACATCCTGTTATAAATTATACATCTATCAGTTGTGTTATTGTCACTTTAAAATTTTATCCTTAATTTCTTTTTTTTTCTCTTCATCTTTTTCTTAAATTCACTTTCATTTATCTTTCTTCCATTAGAAGTCAATTATTTATTTTGTTAAATCCATAAATGTCATTGTTTTTGTTATTAATGCTTGTTTAATATTTTATTAAGGATTACTATTTTATCTTAATTTTTGTTGGATTTATAACTATGTATATAGTTAGGGGAGTCTTTTCTTTGAGACTATACTCCCCCCCCATAATCAATTGTCAAAAAAAAAATGTACCTCTTACATTAACCATGTAAGGCCCACCAGGCCGATCGGGTATTAAATAAACAAATAAATGATGAAAAATGAATAAAAGGTAAGTAAAAAAGATGAATGTTTTAAGGTATCCATGATAATTACCTAAGGATTGAGACGTTGGAGAAAAATAATGATTGTTATGAGAAAGAATAATAACAAAACTGCGTTTTAAATAATTTAATTTTTTCTATTTAAAATTAAAGGAATATAGTATGTCAATGATTTGATCTTTATGATTACGAACTTATTTAGTATCGTAGTTATTGGAAAGAATTTACTTGAAGCAATATGTGAACCCTCCTCGCAATTTAAACTTTTATTTTTATTTTTTTAGCCTTTCCATGGAGGTGAGAAGAGACCACTTTGGTTCGTATTTACCGGAATGGGATCACAATGGGCTGGCATGGCCGGAAACCTAATGACGTTGCCAAGTTTCGCGAAATGCGTCCAGTTTTGTCACAACGAACTCAAGCACCTAGGAGTCGATGTCATTGATATAGTCACCAATACCGATCAGTCGATATTCAACAATGTATTAAATGCATTTGTTGGAATCACTACGATACAAGTACGCTAAAGATTGGATTTTTTTTTCTTTATGAGAAAACGGTAATAGTTAAACCTCAACATGATCATTGTTCATTTACAGGTTGCATTGATTGATTTAATAAAAGAATTAGGACTGGAACCTGATGGCATCGTTGGCCATTCTTTCGGTGAGCTGGCTTGTGCATACTGTGATGGCTCTGTAACCGCCCAACAGGCCATCTTAGCTGCCTACAATCGCGGGAAGATATCCATCGAGGCTAAAGTTGATCCAGGGCTGATGGCAGCTGTAGGTAAGGATCACCGTTCCTATTACTGTGTAATGTATCTAACAAGTTGTGGCAAAAATAATGCTGGATCACCAATGGCAGAAAATAATTTAATTGAATAAACAAATATGGAGCCACTTATCGTGAGAAGATTGCAGGAATGGTCGTTTAGTTGACAAAATAATAACAGAAAATCACTAAAATAAACAATCTTCCAGGCAGTTATTCTTTTTTAGATAGATCCGGTTCATACAGACCAATGGTTTCCAAGACGTCTGCGGCCCACCTCCAATTCCGACTTGGGGCAAAGGGGAACTATTTGAAAATTAAGTAACTTTTTGAGACACTTCTATTCTGTACTTGGGCAAGTGTACTTTCAGTTAGCATACAAACATCAGGAATGGTAACTAATAAAGTAGACCCGATAATTAGACCTTCACGCGGCATAGTGCACAATTTTTTTTTATTGTACCTATTGTTTGTCAGCGCTAAACTAAACGCACTTGTGCCTGCACCCAAGCTTTCACAAGGCTTATACTGAGGAACATAGGGTATATTTAATATTATAAAATGGGAATAACTATTCAGCACATATAAACAGGCATATATATATATATATATATCAGTCACTAATCAGATAAGTTTTATTTTATTTTGTGTTTAAACAATTGGTAATAATAGGAGTGGAGGCTTTAGTTTGCTTTGGGGTTGAAGGAGAGGTGGAGGTAGGGTAAAATTATGGGTTATAATTAAACTAGGTTTTAGTAAATATCTGGTTCCTACTTCTCACTATTTTGGATCAGATAAATAACTTTCCTTTTTTTCTTGTCTGAATGAAATACATCGAAATATTTGAATAAAAACTGAAGGGTAGAGATACATTATTTAACAATACCTTTTCATCAATTCATTCCTTTTGGATTACTGTGAGACGGAATTTAAATCCAATTAAGTATATTGGACAAAATTCAGGCTACCAGAATTCTGCGTTTCTAATAAATTAATAACAGTTATTGTAATTAAAAGTTTTTTTTATTAAGTTTGATTAATTTTAAATTAAGAAATCTTTATAAAAAATAAAAAAGTTTTTGTGATTGATAGTGAACATAAAACTGCATCCAAGTTAGATATTAGGGTGCACAAATTAACTTGCAGAATACCTGCATCATTTTTGTAACAATATTACAGTGTTAAATTGAACTTAACATTTAGTACCTAATCAGCCCTTCAACCTTTACGACTTCATATTTTTTTTCAAAATGAATTGAATTTAATGCTAACTTTAAGATATTCTAAAATTTATGTAAACACAAAATATCATACATTTGATACAGAAGATAAATTGCTCTTTAATATAATTTTTCCGTTGAGATAAATGGAAGAATTTTCAGTGCCAACAGAAGCTACTTTGGGCATTGGAATTATTTCACCATCCAATTTATCAGAATGAGATTGAAAATATTACTTTAACTACTATCTAACAATCTACTCTACTACAAGATATTGATCCATCCAGTTCTCATCTATGCGTCAGTGACGTGGACTCTAACCAGGGGCAAGGATGGGCGTTGATGACCTCAGGGTTTTACGCCCTTAAGCCCCAGACAACAACAACAACCAGGGGCAAGGAGAATATAATCCTCATTTTTGAGAGAAAGAGCCTTCGAAGAATATTTGGTCCAATCAAGGTTGGTGGCCAATGAAGAAGAATGAAAAATGTGGAAATATACAAGCTTTTTGGAGAAGCTAATGTCATGAGACTTACAAACAAAGGACGTCTTCCCTGGGCTGGACAGATTGCTGGAATGAAAATGAATGATATTTCAAAATTAAACCTAGAAGGGAATTTCCACTGAGCTATAGATAGAGAATAGCCAGAACGGGGATAGACAGTTGGGAATGAGGAACTGGAGAGCAGTAGCACAGGACCAGAACACCTGGTGAAAGCTTCCTGATGAGACCAAGGCCCACATCAGACTATAGTGCTAAGGAAGAAGAAGAAGCAAGAAATTTCATACTTTCGATACTATTTCATAATGTAAACTATTTACTTAATTTAATATCTTATTTTTTATTTAATTAAATAGCTTCACAGCTATACAAAACCTCAAATTCAAAATATTTCATTAATAAGTTAATTACAGTTTTATAATTAAAACCATGTATCATCAGTTTGTATACAAACAAAGAAATAGTTTAATGTAAATTAATATATTTACCTATGTCACAACTGAATGATAAATAAACATTGTATTCTAATAAAATATTGAATGATTATTAAAAAAAAAAAAGCTCATTTCATATTAAGTATAAAAGGGTACTCTACATCCTTAAGTTAAACAATTTTTTTACATATTTCTCTACAAGCAAAATTGCCATTACCATAATGTGTACATGATAGAAAATGTTCAGGTTTGAATTAGAATCTCCTAATTAATGTTTAAATGTCAGAAAATATTGGCAATATTACTTAATAAAAAAATATTTGATTAATTTTGTAAGCTGTATTACTTCTATTCCATTTTAGGATTAGGATATGAAAAATTAAAGAAATTTGGATTACCTGACACCATTGATATAGCATGTCACAACTCAGAAGATAGCTGTACAATTTCTGGCCCTTTAGAAGATGTCAAGCAGTATGTTGATGAGCTCCAGGAGAAAGGGATATTTGCGAGAAGTGTAGCAACAGGTGGAATTGCTTATCATAGCAGATATATACAGTCACTGGGGCAACAGTTTAGAGATGAGTTGAGAAAGGTAAACCTAAAATACCAGAAACAATTAGAAATGAATATATTATTTTTTTTTATTTGTTCCTTAGAATCTTGATTTTAACATCCTATAATGTCAATAATTAAATTAGTTGAATAATTATTATTGTTGGTTGTGATTTTTTTTTTGTTTTTTTTTAGATAATTCCTACTCCTAAAGTTCGTTCTTCAAAATGGATTTCCAGTTCAGTACCTGAGGATGAATGGGAGAGTGATCTGGGAAAGTACAGTTCTGCTGAATATCATACAAACAATCTTCTCAACAGTGTACTTTTTGAAGAAGCATGTGCTCACATACCTAAAAATGCAGTCGTTATCGAAATAGCTCCTCACGGTTTGTTACAAGCTATCTTGAAAAGGATGCTACCTCAAGCTACACATATCCCACTTACCAATAGAGCTGAATCTGATAGCTTGAAATTTCTTCTTGCTGCTATTGGAAAGTGAGACTTTTTTTTTCTTGTTCATAATGCTATCACATTTATATTTACTTTGGTATTTTCATTTCTAATTCCTGTATTTTTTTTTTACAGCACTTCCCTTTGAAATTTACTTTGTAACAAAACATTTGCCACATAAGTGTCCTTATAATGTGTTTTGTCCTTATAATTACATCTAATAATCCCTATGTTTGTTCTTATCCATGGAAGTTTCATCTTTGAGATTTACAACACTATAGTGCTTTGATAAGTCCTTGTTTTATATTGAAATAGAAAAATAACTTATAATGAAAAATTAATCTTTTGAGAAGCATTCACGTTAACCTACTATTCATTTCTTCATAGTACAGTATAATATAAAATTCAGTAAATTATGTAGCAATTAAAATTTTTGGGAATCTAATGAATGAACCAGTAGATTGATCATAACAAGCAAGAGGACTTAATTTAAAATTAGTAAATGATTATCAAAATATGACCAAAATTCATGTTCTTAATTTATGTAGGTTGCATAACATAAGAAGAACAAATTTAAAAATATTTCAGGATGTTCACTGAAGGAGTGCAAGTTGATGTCCAAAAGCTTTATCCTCCAGTTGAATTCCCCGTGTCTCGAGGAACACCTTCTTTGGCAACCCTTCTTAATTGGAATAATGCAGGAACATTTAGGCCTTGGACCTTCCTTCAAAGAAGAAAAAATGTGAGTAAAATTATTTGCTCATAAAATAAGAATGTCGTTAAGATTTTCTTTGTGCAGTTCCACAAGTAAACACTTAATTAGTAAGACTGATGGACACCCTTCTTGTGTCAACCATTCATTGTTAATATTCTTCAAGAAGTTTCTTCTCATGGTGATGTTTCTCATAATGTGTATTTCTTTGATCCAAGAAATTACACTTTTTAGTTCTTATTCTCTAAAATATTTTATAAATTTGAATTTAATAAAAATGCAATTAATTTTATTTTTCAGGTTAAAATTAGCAGAGAAATCACTTTTTCAAACAACAACTATAAGCATGAAAAATTCTCAAAATGTTTTTTAAATGGAGCTCCAATTATATTAAGTGCTGCATACATTGTAAGTTGAAGTTTTTAAATAACTTTTAGTAACAATTTTCAGAAAATTCATTGTAAAAAATTGAATTTCAGGTGAGTATGCTAATGATTCACATTACCACACTGTAATCGTTTTATGAAATAATAATTTGTTTTTTAATTTTACAAATGGTTTTGCTTCCTATTAAAAACTTTTAAAAGTGTGCTATTGTTTTTGAATATCCACCAAACTAATTAGTACAAACAAACTCTTGAACTTCAAATTCTCTTCACCACGTAAATTCTAGTTATCGTTCTTATAACCACCTTTGAAACAACATTAAGCAGTAATGAAGAAGTTCTTAATAAAGTACTTCATGATAGACAGTTACTTTATCAAATATAGTGGTATAATACTGTTTAATTATTTTGTTGTAATACAACAAACAATTTAATATCTGGACTATTGATGTCCTGGAGAATCTTCCTATAGCTCAGCAAGAGCTTAGCTGCTGACCTTAGATGGAATATCGAGTATGTCCAAAAGCAGACAGATGCGACTGATACTATCCAAACCTTTCTTAGAAACAATACTGTTTTTTACATTAAAAATAAATATCATGGACTTGTATCAAATTTCTCACAGAAAAATGTCAATACTATGATCTGCTATTCCCTGGTAGGAAAAATGATCATCATGAATTCTTGAGTAATACAATGCTTTTTTGTACAATTTAATAGTTTTTGGTTACTCCACATTAAAAAAAAAAAAAAAAAAAAAAAAAAATGCGTGGCTTTTAAGGCTATCTATTATCTCAAAATATTAACTACTTTTTTAAAAAGAAATAATGAAATTAAATCAAGTTATTTGATAGATTTTTACATAGCCTTTTTAAATTAATTTATTCAATCTTCATTTTTAAAAAAATGGTTTACAAATAATTAATTACATTATACAAATAATTAATAAAAGTACATTTATTGAGAATAACCGGTACATCAATTGGGAATTAAACCTTCATAATATCATGTATTATCAATTCTCATCTACATGAAAAATTAGCATTGTAATTTCATTGATGTCAGACTTTAGTAATACATGTTAAGTGTGCACTCTTCAGCGGTGTGAGAATTCTTTAAGTTAACCATCTACCCAAAAGTTTTACTCAGTTGTTACAGATTTTGTAGAACCAGGTTGAAGTGATGATATTCCTAATCACTAAACCAGATTATCCTTGGCATTTTTTCCAAGACTGCCATTCGATATTCCTTATGGATATGTTATAATCATAATATGCACTCATATTGATGACCCATCCTTCTATTCTTTTTGTGTTAAAGTTTTTCTTAAATGAATCTTCTTGAATTAATTCTGTCATCTGGTTCTGCTACTGGCATTATTTGGTATAAAAGGGTCATCTGTTCCACAACTGAGTCAATAAAAACACTATATATTATCTGGTGGTTGAGCTTAATGTTGGGTAGATCTGTGCATAGTTTTTAGTTGAAAATTGATACTTTATTCCTAATTACTGAACTCATGAACCTTCATAGGTTCTAGTCTTAGTATTTTTTCTCTCTTTTTATGTAGAACTTACTGAATTGAATAAATAAAATATATTTTGCCATTTTAGAGTACTGTTTTAGAGGAATATTTAAAATTCAACAATGGAGATCTTACTAAAATAATATTTCAAGGAGTATCTTTTAAGAATCTAGTCAAATACGAAGGTAAGTTTAATCAATCAATCATCTTTATTTATGTATGTATATATAGTTGACCGTAAAAATTGATATATAAGAAGATGGTCAGGGTCGCGGTCAAAAGAGAAACAAAAATAGTTTACAACTATTTATTTTCCAACGTTTCGCTCCACTTTGCAGGGCTGTTCAAAGCAAACGGTTGAATAGAAGGAAACAATGAAGTGGAAGCGTGGAGGAGTGGGGAGGAGGTAGCCAGCCAGCCGTTTAAGGGCTATATTTCAATTTCAAATACGTCGCGTGTACAGGAAGTAGTGATAAAGATATGACAAAAAATGAAAAATGATAAGAGAAAAATACAAAAATATGATAATAATAATAACTAAGTAAAATTAGAATGACACATATTGTTACTAATAATACGAGATTATACTGAAGAAAATAAAACAATATAGGATATAATAACAATGATTGTAAAAAAAAGTAACTAATAATAAGTAAAAGTAAATAAAGAGTAGTATAAAAAAAAAAATTACAAAGAAATAAGTAAGAAAAATAATTAAACAATGATAAGAACTGTATTATTTATATATCATGAAAATAATCATTTATCTACACTGATAATAGTAATAGTAAAGATAACAGGAGTAACATGAATAACATAAAGTGAAATAAGGCAATTTAAAAATCGGAAGTGAAAGTTTACAAAATAAAATAAAAATATATATATAAAAGTACAAGGTGAGATGTAGAAAGAAGTACATAAAAAGATTAAAAATAAGTAATAGAGAATAGAAATAAGTGAAAAAAGGTGATGGAATGTTAACCATATAGGTGATGATAATGAGAAGTGAAATAAGTTAATAGAAACATGTGAAATAAAAGTTTACAAAAACAAAAACAAAGTAAATGTGAAAGTTAATAAAACATAGATGAATAAATATAAGTAAATGCAGCGATAGATAACATAAGTGATAAAGAGATAACAAACAGGTGAAAAAAAACAAAAACAAAAGTATAATAGAAAAATGTTTGGTGTTTAAATGTTAAATTTTTCATCATATCTTTATCACTACTTCCTGTGTATGCGACGTATTTGAAATTGAAATATAGCCATTAAACGGCTGGCTGGCTACCTCCTCCCCACTCCTCCATGCTTCCGCTTCATTGTTTCTTTCTGTTCAACCGTTTGCTTTGAACAGCCCTGATGAAGCCCAGCAAAGTGGGGCGAAACGTCGGAAAAGGAATAGCTGTAAACTATTTTTGTTTCTCTTTTGACCGCAACCCTGACCATCTTCTTATATATCTTTATTTATCATTCTAGAGGTAGTAATTGTCATCGTCCAAAGGTTTATCCATCACATTTTTGGAAGATTTATTTATTAATTAGAACAGTATAACTTTAAGATATGTACAAATTTAATTTTTGTTTTTTTAGGTGATACATCTGTCTTCATGTCATTTCTAAGAGGCTCTGGAGTATGGGAAATATGCAAAGGAAATAATCTTGTAGCTGCTGGGAAAATCAATACTTTCCTTCAAGGATATAACACCGAACCACTAAGTATCATTGAAAGGAAAACACAATGTATTTCAGCTCATCAAGTTTACACTTATTTGTCAGTGCTAGGATATTCAGTCCATCCTGAACTTCAGCTGATCAATAATCTTTACTTGTCTGGAAATGGTAGTGTGTCCGAAAATGATTCTGTATTATTTACTTATTTAAATTACTATGAATAGCTTTGAAAATTCTATAATAGCCAAATATTAACAACTATTTATTCATGTGTAGAAGTAGAGGCTGAAATAAAATGGACTGGCGATTGGTTATCTTTCCTTGATGCTATTTTTAAAATTGTTGAGTATTTTGAATCTATTGAAAATAATGAACTAGAATTAGTATCATATATTGAGAGGATTACCATTGATCTCTCATCGTTTCCTCCTGAGGGTGGAAAAGGTAAATTGATTTCTATTCCTCAACTTGGTTTTGTTTTGATTATAACAATCTTTGTATTGAAATTGTTTTGTTGTAGTTTTTACATTGATATACAATATGGATATGGGATTCATTTGGGGTCAAGGCATTGAGATTCTTTTGCCATATACCAGTCATCCAAACTTACCGCTACAGAAACTGTCAGCAGTTGAAAAGACAACAGAATTTTTATTGCCTAAGTTCGTACCATACCTTGAAGTTAGCAACAAAACTGAAGTGAGTAAATATTTAACATTTATAATTAAAATTATTGTAGCTACCAATTTAAAAATTATGATACAGCTTTGAAACTTTGGTAAGTAATAAAATGGAATTAGAGTAATCTAAAAAAGTCAAAAAAAAAGAGCTTTCAACTGAGAATGCTCTTGTTCCAGGTACCACCTTATTTATATTTGTTGTTTTCTATACTTTTTTAATGAAAATTGTTGATTACAGGATGATTTCTTCCAAACATGTTTGTTGATTATCTTGGATAATTTGTACAGAAAAAATAATGAAGAACATCCAAAACTACATGTAATAAAAATTTTGGAAAACATTTCCACACCAGATGTTGTTAATGATATTTTAAGGAAGCAGAATGATATAGAGGTAAAATATTTAAAAAGGAATATTTATCTCTCTGTTTTTTTTTTGTAAATTTGTACTTATTACATTTTTAATTTAGGTAAAAATGTCTACTGTAGCCAGTGACACTATGGTGCTCAATATAGATCTGAGTGAAAACACAGACAGTTTCAGTTTAATCATTAGTGGGAGCAGTCTTCTTGATAATACATTAAAAGTTCTTAACAATTCTGAGGGTGGGTTCCTGATCTACAAAGGTCCTAGACCTCCTACTACCTTAGCGATAATAAGCAAGCAGATTATTAAGAATGAGAGCTATTTCTTTTGTAAAACGGTAAGTCCAGATTTATGAAAACACACACACACACACACACTACGTGTTCAATTCAAATTGAATTGACCTAATATGTAGAGCACCAGTAATTATGCTGAAGGACCCAAGTTCAAATCTTGGCTTAACACAATAAATGTTCAAGTAATAACTTCAATATAATTAAATATTTTAGCATATATACATATGTTATTAAGTCAACTCATATCTAAAAGGTTCTATGATAATGAAAATGAGAATGTCAAGATTCCTTCTTAAATTTTTATGCTAATGCTTGATAAAATATGAAGAATATATCAATTAAAAATGAACTTGAGGAATATAACAACTATTTTAATGACCATGTTAGATGACAGAAAATTAAAAAGTTACCGATCTTTTTTTAAAATACTATTTACAAATTTTTCTATTTTAGGCTGAATCATGATTCATCAGAATTATATTTCTAGTTTAAATGATGACTCTATATTTTATGAAAAATTTAATTATTTATTTTATCTCATTATTATTTAATTATTTCTATTAATAATAATTTAATCATTATTATATCTTGAATTTACAGGTAAAGAAACAAGTCGAAAAACCAATTTTCATCATACACGACAATAACTGGAAATCAAATTTAATCAATCATTTAAACCAAGAAATTCAGAGATTATATTACTTTGTCAATAAGTATACTTCTCTTGCAGCTGTTCATGATCTAATAGAGCAAACTACCTCCTTTAAAAACCCACATCTCTTAAGGTAATATAGTTTTTTCCCACAAGCACGCTTTGTTTTATTTTGTGTAAACATTTTTTTGATGCACAGATGGTTAAAATATAATGAATTTAAATTAATAGAAATAAGAGATTTTTGATCGCCATAAAAATATACAATTTTCAGAAATCAGTAAAACTTAGTCAAAATAAATAAATAAATATAGTTGGAGAACGATAGTCCGGGTGGCGGTCAATACAGGTTTCAAAATGGTAACAAAAAACTATTTATTGTTAACCAACATTTCGTCCCACTTTGCAGGGCTTCATCAGGGCTAAGTGAGAAAGCAAGATACAAACATTTTAGAATTAACAGAACATTAAAAATAAAAAACATTTAAAAAAAATTGTTAAGTTTATAAAGTATATAGAAAAAATAAAATATTAATAATAACAATATGAGGAAATATACATGTCGGTAGACTGGAGGCAAGTTGTGAATAAATATAATCAGATATGATAAGTTCTCAATATAGATCTAGACAAATTAATTGTAGGAGACTATTCATTAAAATTGGTTTTAAATATGGTAGAGAAGTAGATGTATAAGGTACAGGTATACAGGTATAGGTACTACTATACCTCACCTATACCATATCTATACCACCTATCTGTTGTACCTTGTACATCTACCTCTCTACCATATTTAAAACCAATTTTAATGAGTAGTTTCCTACAATTTGTGTCTAGATCTATATTGAAAACTTATATCACACCTGGTTATATTTATTCACAACTTGCCTCCAGTCTACCAACATGTATATTTCCTCATATTGCTATTATTAATATTTTATTAATTTTATTTTTTCTTTATACTTTATAAACTTTTTTTTAAACATTTTTTTAAAAATGTTTCTATCTTTAATGTTCTGTTAATTCTAAAATGTTTGTATCTTGTTTTCTCATTTAGCCCTAACGAAACCCTACAAAGTGGGGTGAAACGTTGGTTAACAATAAATTGTTTTTTGTAACTATTTTGAAACCTTTATTGACCGCCACCCAGACTATCTTCCTCCAATCTACTTCATATGGTCAACTATCTTCTTCCAATATAAATAAATATTAGTATAAATTGAATTATAAATACATTTTATGCACACACATTATTTACTGATTGTTAGGTAGTTCATCAAATGTACTTATTGTTCAAGTTTTAGTAACAAATTAAAAAATTTGAATCACATTTCATAAGGCATGAAGTAGCTAAGTTATGGACGAAAATAATGTTATAATGTATAAAACAAAATAAAAATGTAATTATTTTGTGATACAATTTATTTTATTTAGCAGCAGGTTTCATATTTTTTCTAAATATAGATATAAAAAAAGAATTAGATTTTTTTCTACTATGGTTTATATTCTTGTAATTTTCAGGTTTTTGTTTACTGATTCAGACTTATCTTCATTTAACTTTAACAAATATAAAGATTATTTAGAAAAAGACCTGCGAATTAACATATTTCTCAATGGAAAATGGGGTACTTCTCTTCTAACACCAGTTAAATTAAGATTGTCTTCAGCTATTGGATGTAAAAATGTATTCCAATTTCTTCGCATTAAGTAAGTTAAATGAAGTTTCTATTTATCTAAAATACATAGTTATTTCACACATATTCATATTAAAATATCAAGTTCAATCGTGCAAAATTTCAAGTTCAAGTTTTCAACAGAAATTCATATTCTATACCTATTGCATTCATTAGGAAAGGACTTCATTATTTTTTGCTAAGCTGTTGTATTCTTGGAAGGGACTAAGTTGGTACTCCTTATTTTCACCTCAAGAAATCCATAGATATAATTTTTTGTATTAAGTACAAGTTGTGTGATGCGCATTAGAGTTTTTTTATGCAATTATCTCAGAATAGTTGACACTGTAAAATCAGTCAGTGTCAACAATAATATTTATTATTTAATATTTTCAGATCTCTGCTATAATTTTGGAAAAGAAAGAGGTAAAAAAAATTTCTACGAGAAATATTAATAAACGTATTTTTCGCAAATTGAAGTTTGTCATCTCTTGAAAGGTTCAAATTACTGCAATACATACCACTTTCAAAAGATTGTATTTAATGTAAATAGAGCAGTTATATTGAGAAATCAACAAGTCACTAATCGAAGAAAAGTTCATTCTCGATTAAATCTACTTCACTTCAAATACCTATTAAACACATCTTACCCCTTGGTCCAATATATTTTGGAATAGTCCTTAATTGTTTTAAGAATGTTATTTATTTATTTACTGATTCTGCTCTTAAGGATCATTGGCCAAATTAGATTTAATTATATTCTATTATAATGTTTCCTGTACTTAAAAAAACATTAGCAACACTATGATTATGTTTTATTTTCAATTTTTTTTCTATTGAGGAAAGAAGGCATGCCGTTTCATCATTTGCTATGCATATATATATATTATAAATTATTTTTGTTAAAAATAAATTCTCCTTTAATTTCCTACTGATTCTTTTTGCACATATATTTTTAGATGTCCTGACCTTGAACTTCAATCCTTAGGACTGAATCCAGTAAATGCACATGGAAATAAACATAAGGTAGCTCTCATATAATTATCTGACATTTTAAAATATTTTTTTTTTAGCTTTTGTTTTGAAAAAGGAATCAGGTTTAACTTTCTTTTTTGCTATAGCCCTTGGGAAGTACTGCTGCCCCTTAATGACTTATTCCTTTCTTCCACATCTAGGTTTCTACCTTTTTCAAACACTATATGTATCTGTATTTGTAAATGTAATATCAAGATTTTTTTAAAATAAATATTAGCTGAGCCATGGCAAACATGTTTTATTCTGACCAACCTGCTCTGAACCAGGTACTGTGGTACCTCTCCTCTTCACTATAGTGAAGAGGAGTATAGGAGTGAAGAGGAGCTCTAGTGAACTAGAGCTTCAACAGCTTCTAGTTGAGTATTAAATCATTAAGAGCTATCAAAAAGATTAATAATAAAGTTCAATATTGGATGACTTGAGCATGTATAGCAATTATTATTCATCTATTATACCAAATAGCATGCTATGTTTTTTGAGTATTTAATTTCAGAAAAGGTTCATAAAAATATATTCACACTAAAATATATTTGAATTATTACTAATGGAATATACATTTATTTTTCCAATAGCAAATGCTGTTTGAATATAGTGGTATTCACCAAGGGCAGGAAATCTGTGGACTAGCAACAATGAATGATGGAAATTTTCACTTGAAGCCAGACCCACATTTCATGTGGATTAAGCCAAAAAATTGGACTCATGACGAAATTTGTTCAGTTCTAGTTAATTACACATTGGTAAGATTGGTTGAATTATTTATCACTTTAGTTATTGTAATAGTATAACTAGTGATAATCTTGTATGACTCCTTAACAGGTTCTAACTCTTAGCTCCACATTTTCCATTAATCTATTCATTTCCAGCTGTAAATACTAAGTCATTCTGAGCTTTAACCATCTCAGTTTTCTAAAACTCACATTGTTAAATATATAACTACTTTCAATAATAAATCACCATTTTTTTTGTTACTTCCCCAGTCCATTTCAGAACCTTAACTTTTTTGTATCAAGTGTATGTCTTCACATTTAAAATTTCCGAGGAAGTCTGTTCATTTTTTTTTTTTTAGGCATACTACATCCTTGAAGAAATGACAGTACTCAAACATGTAAGCACTATACTTGTCCATGAAGGAATGACACCATTGTCGCAAGCTGTAATAAATCTTGCTATTAGGCGAAACCTTGAGGTTTTCACAACTTATAACGGAAAATCAGAACACAAAGAGTATCTTAAAAATAAATATCCACAAGTAAGCATTTTATTTCTTATAAATCATAATTTAGAAATTAATTTATACAATAGAACCTCACTAATCCAAAGGGGTAGGTTGGATCAGTTTAAATTTGTTTTTAAACAATAAAAAATATATTTTTTACCTCTTCACTATAAATAAAATACGCCATATTGATGAAAATGTTTTTTTCGACCTACTGAGATTTTTAAAATGTTTGATTTGTAAATTCGGAATTAGCTGAGAAATGGTTAATTATTTTTGTTCGTATTGAGTATAAACAAAAAATATTAAAAGAATAATGGTTTATGAGTTTAAGGTTTAAAAGTTTGAAAAAAAATATTTAATGTAAAAATTGAGTCCAGATTTATGAATGTTACTATGTCATAAAAAATGATTTTCTGGATATCAACAGGTAAAAATGAAATAATCAGTTTCCCAATTTTAATTATTTTCTTGTTGCTAACAAAAGATAAAATTCTCTTTTAGCACCTCTAAAAAATCTTCAAATTGTAAGCCATTAGACACCATTATATGTCACTAAGAAATGAACCTTTTCCTCAAAAATTAACACCAAAGGCCAAAGATAAGAAATTTTAAGTAAAATTTTTTTGTCCCCCATGTGATAATTAAATATACATTTTCCGAACAAAAGGTTTGTATAATTTATTAGCAAATAGTTTAAGCCACTATAAAAATAAATAAAATATGCAATAATTTGTCTTTTCAAGACATTATTTGCATATTTATAATTATTGAAAACCTACATATGTAACATTTAATGAAAATAAAAGTTCTTTTTTGTTTATTAAGAAATATGGTCAAAAAGGAACTCAAATAGTATAAAACTATTTATTTAATACCAAAATTTCTCCCCACTTTGCAGTGCTTCATTAGGACTAAACACAAGATAAAAAAACTAAAAATATTGTAAATAGGATAAAAGTATAAGATGGCATGAAATGTAAAACAAACTATGTTAGAACTATAAAATGTAAAAACTAAATGAAAATTATATATTTATAAATGATTGAAAGGATTTTGAAATAAATATTTGTATTAATTACCCGTTGGTTCTGTGTTCTAAGAATTAGATTACGAGGGTCAAATTACCTGAATAATTGGACTAGTGTATGTGAGATTAGCAAGGTTCTACCATAATTTCAAAAGATTAAATCTCATTGACTCATGGTTTCAGATACATGAAGATAACATCCTCAACTATAATCAATCCCAGTTAGAAATACCATTTCTACTTAAAACTATGGGTAAAGGCTTTGATGTTATTGTTAACACACTTCCTGATACTAAAAAACTAGAAGGCACTCTAAAATGTCTAGCAAAATGTATGCCTAAATTTTTCCAAGTCACTATTCCTTCAATGGAGTCGACATTCAGCATTGGTAAAATATTTTTTCTTCTTCTTTTTTTTTTTTTTTTTTTTTCATAAAAATATGTTTATTGTTAGAAATAATCCTGATACATTTCTTTCCTCAATACATAAATGGGAGGTTATAAATGGTGACTATGGTGATAATTTCAAATAGTAATTTTTTTTAATCAGTAAGGATCAAAATATGTAAAAAACAAAACAAAAAAACATCAAAATAAACAAATTTTATATTGTATACCAGTCTAGATATCAAAAAAATTATTGATCACCTTAAGGACTGCAAATATTGATATGAAATAAAAATAAAAATAAATAAGTATAAATTAAAAACATATATATGAACAATTTATAGCCGTATACTAAATAAATGATTTTTTTTTTTAGGCCTTGGTTTATTTCTATTAGGAACAGGTATGCACTGCATTTACCCTGAAGCATTAATGAAATTGCCGAATGAAACAAAAATAGTTTTAAGAGATGTAGTAAGCAATGGTTTGAAAAATGGAGAGATAAAGCATACTTCTTTCAATAAAATTTCTTCTTTGGCGCTTAACATTGATGTTACCCCTGAGGTTAAGTAAGTTTTATCCTTTTGTTTTTAATAATAATTATAATTCAAATATTAACCAAAATTAAAATGCATACATCCTCAGTACTACAGCTGCAGCAAAAGGAAATGGGCTCTGGACTTCTTAAGAAAATGTCTTTAACAATCTCTGACCCTGCTCAATGTCAACCTGCTTGACCCTCAAATGCAACATTGTCTCTTTGCTGACCTGCTCTAGCCTTCTTGTTAGAAATATAGTTCATACCTGTCTTGAGAATACTGTTTTCTGTCATGTATAATCATGAATGACCCAAGAAGTGTGCCAATCGATATGAAGTTCATTGCTGAAACATCCCTGAACTTTTCAGTTCTTGGCAGCTTCTTGATCTTCTGGTGCCATTTGCTTGTAAGGGCCCATAAATCATTCTTAGTATTATACTTTCTAATCTTCTGTTTATCAGATTTTTTAATACCCAGTATTCAATCGCATGTATATCAGTATGGGGATATTGTGTATTTATCAATTGTTCTTATTTTCTTTCCATTACACCACAGATCTATGTGGTCCTAGGTTTCTTCAATGAGCATTCACCAGGTGGCTCAATCCTGGGCAGCTGCTTTCCAATTTTGTAGATACAGCAAGGTAAGAGTGTTATTAGCAACTCAATCTTTCCACTTCAGTTATGGTTTTTGTTTTAAAAAGTTTAATTAATCCATCATAACATCTTGTAGTAGTTAAGTTTCTCATTCTGTTTCTGTGGAGAATATATTATTGATCTCTTCAAATGACTTGAGGTGCACAAAATGGCGAACCGAGACAAGAATTGTTCTTGACATGTTTACATTTTGAAATAGCTCCTCCAATAGATTTTATTCTTAAACAAGTCTAGCTTATTGAACAATAAGAGTAATAAAATTTATTTTCAAACCTTGAATTATGGGTAATTTTTTACCTTTTAATATTAATGGTGAGGAAACTATCTGCACTGACCTATTTACTTTTTTTCATGCCATTTTTCCATTTCAGGCGCTTTTTAAATATTGCTCAATTAAACTATCTTAAAGTTTCCTCTTCCTGTTTTAAGCTAATATTTCAAAAGTGATATAGGACCGTTGCTCCCCAGGGGTCTTTGCGGTGTGGGTCTGGCGGGAAAGGATTGCATTTTTTTGTGTTAAGATCTCCTCTTGTGAGATTGTGACATGCCGTAAATCGATCAACCTATTCACTATAATTGTCTGTTTAAAAAGTCAGATAAGTAAGACTACCACAGATGGCGGGAGTGGAGGGTTTGATGGCGTTTTTCAATTTCAGGTGCTTTTTAAATATTGCTCGATTAAACTATCTTAAAGTTTCCTCTTCCCGTTTTAAGCTAATATTTCAAAAGTGATATAGGACCGTTGCTCCCCAGGGGTCTTAGCAGGGTGGGTCCAGCGGGGAAGGATTGCCTTTATTTTTAAACACAAAACTATGTTGTACTGTTTCCCACCATCGCTAGTTGTTATTTTTCTTTTGTTTCATTTTACAAGCCCTTTTATTTTCTCCTTCTATAATGATTAATAAGATCCTTCCATTGAGTAGTTGTAGCTTCTTTAAGATAGCTGGAAAAATAAATTTTAAGTGGAGCCAAAAGAAAAAGTATTAATGAACTGGTTTTTTCAACATTCATGCTTTCTGTCACAGGCATGATGTCAAAAAGAAATTTATAGTATCAATGAAGGACCAATGTATAAATACTACTGGAACGAAAGCATATGTTTTTGATTCGAGTAAATCATATTTAATTATAGGTAAGATGTAATTTTTTTTTATTTCTGTTTATTTTTTTTTCTGTTTATTGTATTGTTAAAAACAAATTTTTCTAATTTATGTTAAATAAATATTTTATAAATAAATATTTTAATGTTAAATCATTTCACCTAGTACTTTAGAAGAACACAGAAAAAAAAATCTTTCTGTTTAGTGGATTTATATTTTTTCTATTGGTTCTTTCATTCATAGAAACAACCTCACCCTGCTTTTCTTTTTTTAAAAATGGTATACAATGTTGAAGCACTGATGTTTTTAGACAGGATAGAATCTTTTTTATTTTAATTATATTTATCATACACTATCAAGTTAATTTTGTAATAGAAAAAGATTTTCTTTAATATGGACAAACGAACCAATCTATAAAAATGTCTTAGGAATTCTGTTCTCAGAATCAACTAGATTTGTTTTGAACCCCCTTTTCTGTGTCCTTCTGGTACTATATTATAATGTCAAGTCAATCTGATTTAAAGTTACATACAAAATGTCATAAATCTAAAAAATATTTTTTAAAAAATGTATTCAGAGCACTGGGAAATCAGATCATAGAAAAATTACCGACTGGAACTAGAACCAAGGAAAAATAGTGTTATAGTCGGCACATCAATAAAACCAGACCATTATAATGAAGTTTTACAGTAGATTTATTAACATATTAAAATAAAATTGATTAATATCTGACTTATTTAAATTATTTGTTCCAAATTAATCAATTTACATTAATTTTTTTTCATAGCTCCTTATCTTCTTTTGGATAATTATATTTTCCTGAAATGCCCCTTTAACTGCATAATTGTATGTTAAGGAGTCGTTAATAAAACCGTTTCATGATATTTATCAATTCTGGAACTTTCTAATCAATGACTAGGTGATGAGGTTCACCTTTTCTTGTATGGTTGTTATATTGTATTGTATAGTTGTTGTATTGTATTCTTTTGTATAATTCATTCAATTTTTACTAGCTATATTTTTAAATGATACATTTAGGTAATCGGGAGGATGGATGGTTGAATTTACTAGAATGGTTAATTAAACGAGGAGTGAGAAAATTCATATTAAGTATTTCCAGTCTGTCAACAGTAGCTGCACAGAAGTAAGTTACTTCTTGTGTAAATATAATTTTATAAGAAACAAATTAAAAAATTCCACAATATTATTTATGTTCCTATCCATTTTGTAATAACAGAGCACCCAAAAAAGTTCAGAAAAACAAAATAACTTTCCCACAACACATGGCTTTTACTTGCTGTAGCTAATTGGCTTCTGAATGAGTAGAAGTTTTTTTCTTGGATTATAATGTTTCCTGACTAAATTACATTTTCAAAATAAAAAAAAAAATGCAAGTTTAAAATCTTATTTTATTGAAATTAGAAATTTTTAAAAATTAACACCTAATATGTTGAAATAGAGTTAACCCTCCAATTACGAATTACTCTCTTTAACCCTAACGTTATTTTTCTGCTTCTGTAAATTTTTATCTAATGGAATATAATTCTCTGAATAGTGAAATAAATAAGCTTCTTTACTTCTTCACCATTAATGGAAACATCTTATATTTTATCTCATGCAGTTTAAGAAAATATATTACCATATAATTTTATTGCTTACTTTGTACACAATAATTATACTCCTTTGATTAGCAGCTTTCTTATTTCCAGAAATTACATGAATAAAAAAAAAACTTTTTATCCATTTTACTTTTTCAGGCTAAATACTATATTAACAATTAATGATCATATCACGGTAACAACGTGCAGCTCGAAAAAACTAGATTCTACAGGAAATGTAAAAGCATTCATTAATAGGTTTGAAAATGGTCCTGGAATAGATACTGCATTTATTATTGGAGAGGTAAGCTAATATTGAGTTAGTAAAAAAAAAAATTGTTCATTACTTTATAATTACTTCACTTAATTTAGTTTGTTTTGCAAAAATAATATTTGACATAGCTGTCTCAATTACTTCTGGATCTCAATTGCTTCTCTGTCTCGATTTTAAAGGGTCTCATCCCAGAATAAATAAAATATTATTATTATTATTATCTGGTTTTTCTCGCCATTGCGGGTTGAATATCTGAGGTGGGGGACCTAGAAGTCCAACCACCTTAATATTTTATTTATTACTTTTTTTTTATATATTTAAAAATGTTGGCACTATACGTGCAGTGTCCAAGAGAACTGACTGTTGAGTCTCTCTTTGCACGTCCATAGGCACACCCAGACCATTCATGCCTGCCACTGTTGATTTTGGTATGAGACCATTCGTTGATATTATGAATGGAGTAGTGGTAACACCTTCCAATTTATATATTTCTTTCTATTCTATCGGCAATTCCTGGTATTTCCTTAGTTTTTCTCCCATAGTGGAGCTTATATTATTATCGTTGGGGATCCCAACATCAATAAGTTCCGCTTTCTTTTTGCTTAGGTCTATAAGGAAGATCTCTGGCTTATTATGGCGTACTGTATGGTCTGTAATAATCGATTCATCCCAATATAGCCTGAGAGAACCTTTTTGGAGGAGTCTATTTGGGTGGTACTTGTAATAAGGGCTCTTATTATATATTTTCATTCTACCATGATATTTCCTCATACAATATTATTTGACACCAATGAACCAAAGTAGTAAAGACTGTTATGGATCAGGTATGGTTTAATAACAAAAGAACAAAAGTATATGTTGCACTAATGGACGCTTCTAGCAAAATAGCCTCAAACAAAGGAAAAATCCTAACTGTCCCCTGGTCTGAAGCAGTGGTGTTTTATTCATAATTATATTTACAAATTGTTTAGGTTACAAATAAACAATTTTAATTAGAAATCAAATAATACTAATTTTCTAAAACAAAAATGTTACGTTTTGTTCCATAATTTATTATTCAATCCAATTGTATCCCAAAAATAATTAATTAAGTATCAATCAAACAAATTTATTTTTAAAATCATAGGAAGTCTTAAAATTATCGAGTAGAAAATAAACGTCAAATCCAGTGGATTGAAACTCATAACTTCTTTTTCTTAGTTGCTTGATGCAATAGATACATGATGATGCTTTGGTAATAATTATTATGAAGTTTTATCATTAAAAAAAAAAAGATAAAATATTGAAAACTGATTTATAAGAAAAACATTCTTTAATCATTTTATTTATTTGTTTTTTAAATATCAAAATTATGATTTAACTCCTAATGAACTACTCTGTCAAGTAAATTTTTATTTATTTTTTTTTAGGAAAATCAGAGCACCATAAACCAATTGGCTATAAACCTTCCAAATACAAGGATCATTGTAGTCTGCTATAAATCAGGAATATTTCAAGAAAACCAAAATATAAATTCGAGAATATTAATTATTAAAACCCCAAAATGTCCAGATTATAATGAATTTCTAAAGGCTATGGATTCTCTTATTGGTCTTACTGAACCAGTTATCTATATCAAGCACAGTGAAAAAAGTGAATTAGGTGAGTTCTATTTTTATTGCTGTAATTCATAAAAATAGTTTTTCTGATGTATCATTTTCTAAAACAACTCTAATAATAATTCACTTTGATAATATTATTTGTATCAACTTAATTTTTATCACGATTTATGAATTTCTTTCCATAGTTTCTTCAATAATGAAACTTATATTCAGTAAATTTAGGTGAAATTCATAAAACTCACGAAGTTCAATGTTTTTATATTCCACTACCAGATTCAAGATCAATTTGAAGTCTTATAATAATGATAATAAATATTTATTTATTTTGCCTATCTCTTGTGTATACATTTTATTTTCATGAAATTTTTACTTGCTTATTATTAAAAAATTATTAACTTTGAATTAATATATTTCCTTTAAATTTCAGATACGGATTCATCTGCCTTACGACATTGGCAACATATACCTACTTCGTTACGAGAAATAGCGAGCCTTCCCACCTGTTCAAAAAAAACATTTTGGAAAGAGTTAAGAACTAGTTCATCACCTTTCAAATACTACAGAGAAACCTCACCTGTTTTTATTCTTCCATCACTGAAGAAAGGGCAGATGAAAGAATTAATTAGTTCACTTTTCCATCCGGCTTTTGAAGCTGTGCTTCCTTCGTATTTTGAAAATGCGGATGATTTGGTCCAGCAATTATTTACAGTAAGTAACCTTAAACACAAAATTTGAACATTAGTTTGCACATATATGTGGAAAATATTTTATCAAAATTATATATTCCATCTATCATTTCAATAGTTATTTTTTTAGCTTTTATGTTACAGATACTGAAATTTTATAATAATTCCAAATTTTCAGGGATTGGAAAAGTTTCCTGGTTCTGTTTTTACAATTATTTGTTCAGACTGGATGTGGATGTTAGGTTTAAAGTTAGGAACACTTTTGGAAAAATCAGGAAAGACTGTGTCACTAATGCTACTTGGAAATGCTCCTCAGTGGGCAAAACCAGAATCAGTAAGAAGAGTATATGATCAAGTATGTAAAAAAAAATTATCAATTTAATTATTTTTGTTATAGTTCACCCTATTCAAAATAGACTAACTTAGTTTCATACATGAATTATTTTTCATTCTCTCATTTATTTTTATTTATTTATTTATAAATATTTTTCTCTTCTTTAATTAGGGCAAAAACTCAATGAAATAAATAAAGTGACTACAAATATTTTTAAGATATTAATGAAAGTTTCCAAAGTCTTAAGTATCTCTAATACCAATAAATAACTAACAAGTCATCATTTTGCCAGTTGAGACATATTGCTTAACTTTTTATTTTTCTTTCTTATGTAGATGTTCATTGAATTATTTGATCCGAAAAATAAAAAGTTTATAAGAGAAATTCAAGGCAACTCCTTGACAAAAACAAATATTATAACATTAGTAATTGAATTTATCATATTTTAAATCCTTAAAAAAAAAAAAAAAATAATGACGGACTGTTAACAGCAACTTGAGAAGACAAATAAAAGTCGAGTATCAAATTTCAAAGAAATGAACTGCAATCATTTTAGGTTAATGTAGATAAGAAAAGAAATTTGTCTTTCTTTCATTTAAATTCATGTGTATTTATGTTTCCAATTTATGTTATTATATTTAAGACTAAGAACAAAATATAATATCAATCTATATTTTTTCAAATCATTCACTAAAAAGAAACAGTGAAAAAACAAATTAGTAAACCAATGAATTAATGTTAATTCATTAATTTTATTATTATTGTTTAATTAACTTTTTAATTAATGTGTAAAATAACCAATCGTACATATTATATAATTTTATTGAATTTTTTAGCATTGTCAGTCATTATTCCTTTTTATGAATACAGATTATTAACTTTTAGATGTCGTAACCATAAATTTATTTTTTCTTGATTAAATAGTTCTTTGATAGATATTTGTATTACATATATTACTTGATGAAGAACTGTACTTCAAAAGTTTTATAGATTACACTTATAAGTGAACTATATCCTCTGGTAAACCAAGAATATAATGTTTATTTTTTATTTATATTTCCAATATGAATTAATTTTGTATTTACTGAATCGATAACAATTATTTTTTTTTTTTTGTGATTTTGTTTTAGGTCATTAGAGATACATCAAATAATGACTTGGAAATTCATAATCAGGTTGATTTAGAAAAAGGATTAGTAATCCTTCAGGAGAGGGTTCGCTTAATAACATGTCCCTCCCTTCTTAATGATATTCATTTCAAGGGATTTTGTCATCTCATAAACTTTACACATACAACAGATGCAGATTTGCAACTGCTTTCAAAGGTAATAACAGCATCCAAATGAGTATTTAATTATATTTGCTTATTTATACTCACAAATCTTCTTAACTGTTTCTTGTGGATCATAGGCTGTTAATTAATGACCTAGTGGTTGGCCATGAACCTTTCAACGAGATCCTGTGAGCATAAAATTGGTCTGCTTATTAACCTCAGGCCTTTAGGAACTGCTTGATATAAAATTACCCTTCAGAGACTTCTTGGTCTGATGTCACTGTCACTATATTTGCTTGGTTTCGTGTTCTTCCTTATTCTTAAAAGTATAGTTCAATATTCTTTTCTGGTACCAGTATTCTTTTAAAATTCTGTTCTAAAAACTAGTATCTCTTCTTGGGACATTATCAGTGCACATAATTCACTTGTGTACAACTGGGTTGGTTTAATAAGAATACTGTACAAATGTATTTTGAAACTTCATGATGATATACAAAATTTATGTTTCATTCATCTACCTGTATTTATTTCCAATTAAGAAAATATTTAGAATCACAACCCATCCTCACCTAAATTAGGCACAGAACATGTTTTGCTGATTATATAATACTTGGTCTTTCCTTAACTTTTTTTTTAGGCTATACGTCCTTTATAAGTAATTGTTCATTGATTTGATCTCATTATTTTCATTCATATTTATCATATTTCCAGTATATGGAAAATATGGTATCCAAATAGCGGTTGCTTCAATAGCAGAAATCATATTTTTTTTTTTATAGCGGTCTCCAATAAAACATAGGGAAATATAGAAGGCAATCTCTGTGCTTTAGCCTGTCTTTATTTTAAAAGACTATTTAGTATCACTCTCTACTCTCAATCTCCTTTTAGTCAAGCTTTGCATAGCCTTGGAAGATTTCCTACGTATGCAGTCATTTACCTCTGTAAAATTGATTAAATAATATTCTTAGAGTCTAAACAAATAAATTACCAGCAGTACTCCTGGCTCAAAAGCAAGATATATATATATATAATTATACATTATATGTATATATAATTTATTTTTACTAATTGGAATTGGTTTCAAATAATATTATTAACATTAATCATTTTGTGATGTTTTTCAGTCATGCCAAAGAAATGTCAACATTTACATTGTAAATGAAGCTGATTATCTGAGTATGTTAAAGAGTAATGAGACAACAAAGTTTATAAATTCAAATGTTTTATCTGAATGCAAAGATAGTGCCAGAATGGTACAAAAAGATTATGAAAATGTTCTGGAGTGTAACTTATCTTATTTGGAAGAATGAATCAGCATATACATGCTTTAAAAAAGAAATATTGTTATATGTGTAGATATCTTATGAACTTTAAAAAATAAAAAGATTTTAAAAATATATTTATTTTGTTACCTCATATCCTGTTAAGTGTAGTTAGATATATGAAAAGCTAAAAATCAAATAAAACTCCTTCCATTATTATTAGTCAACAGCTACTGCACATCTCTAAATATCTTTGGAATTCCCATTTCATAATAAAATCAAAACTCTTTTTTTGTCAGACGTACCACTACTCAAACAAAGGGGCGACTTTTACTATGTAAATAATAAAAATAAAAATTTAAATCATGGTAAAAGTGAGAAAGCACTATATAAAAGATATAATGAAAAACTTTAAAATATATAAGTGACATAACAAAATTAAAGAACTCAAACATTAAGTTTTATTTGCCCAAGGGAGGAATAAAATTAATAATTATATGGATAAGCATGAGCTAAGAATAATATATTTAACATTAATTAATATATTATATCAATTAAGAAGGGTATAAAGTGGAAAGAAGGGTGAGAAGGCAAGAGAAAGAAAAAAAACTACAATCAGAAAAAACCTACCAACTATAACTCAAAATACTGTGTTAGTTGCTAAAAATTCCAGTAGAGCGCTATAAAGGATGAAAGCCATTCTTGTTACAAACGGAAAGACATGTCGATGATATGTTAAAATAAGTATTTATATTAATTTAAAATAGCCTAAATATTAATATAAATTATGATTTAAGCAACTGAAAATAGGATTTTTCAATTGGGGTACCTTGTTCTTATGTTTATATGTCATGAACACAACTATTTCCGCTTGCAACAATTATAGCGCTCTACTGGAATTTTTCAGGAACTAGCATTTTGTAATACTTTCAGCTGCAGTTGGTAAGTTTTGTCTTATTCTGAATGTTTTTGTTTATTGTTTCCTAATCCTTCTATCCACTTTATTTCCTACTTGATTATCTTTTTCTTACATTCTACTTTAGCTTATGTCCACCATATTATTGTTAGTTTTATTACCTCCTCTGGCTTATATAACTTTAATTTTAGTTCTTTAACTTTATTTTACTTACATATTTTCAAACTTTTCATTATATCTTTTATATAGTTTTTTCTCTCACTTATCACATATTCTAAATTTAATTCCTTTGTTTATTATTTAGATGTATGTATTATTCTGATTTTCTTATTTTTTCTAGTCTCCTTTCATATTTTTCATAATGTTTTTTATCACATTTTTCTTGTTATACTGTTGTATTGTCTCTCTCTATTTTAACATGTTTGTTAACTCATTTGTATTTAGCCCAGGAGGCCTCCAATTTAAACCAAAATATTTGTACAATCAAATAAGTTCAACTAAGGCCAAAACCTAATTATCAATTATTAGTGGTCTCTTCCTTCCACCCTCTCCCTCCCTCCTCCTATCTTTTCTCATATTAAACCGCAGTAAACTATAAACACACCCTCATAAAAAACTTTCTGAAGTAGCGATTAGTTTTTTTTTATATACTAGTAATTGTTATGCTTACTTTTTAACATCTAAAATTCATGTGAAAAAACAAAAGGACCAATTACTATATAAAGCTCACAGCTTGATAGCTTTATACTAACAAAGGTTTTTTATGAATATCATCATCAGTAATCGGCATTTAGCCTAGGCCTCCGCAAGCATCTTTCACCAGTTTTGTTTCCTTATAAACACAGTATGTTTTATACTTTTTATAGAAATGTAACAGCATTTTAGTGCAAACAATATTTTTAGGCATCTTCAGGGACATCTTCAATACAAAAATCCTTCTCACATTAATTTATATTTTCTATTTGCAGGCTATTCTGCCCAGGTCATTTTCTTTATTTAAAGTTCAAACCTCTTTATTTAAATTTTAAAACTATTAACATTTATTTTTTCTATAAGACCACCAACAGTATAAAACACCACACCATCTTGTTATCCATTTTTTGTTGTTTGGTGTGGTGTTTTATACTGTTGGTGGTCTTATAGAAAAAATAAATGTTAATAGTTTTAAAATTTAAATAAAGAGGTTTGAACTTTAAATAAAGAAAATGACCTGGGCAGAATAGCCTGCAAATAGAAAATATAAATTAATGTGAGAAGGAATTTTGTATTGAAGATGTCCCTGAAGATGGCTAGAAAGGCCGAAACGTTGGACAAATGAATAAATAAAGTGTTGAGACGGATTTGGATATAAAATTGATTTATTTAATAAATATTACCTTGTCTAAAAAATTTTTGAAATAATATAATTAAAAATATTTTTAGGTTTTTCTCCTTGTGACATACTGGTTTTCTCCAGAACATGATATAGATAAGGCAACATTTATATTGCTGTGGAAAAAAACATTCTTTACTTAGTTTTACTCCAATATTATTAAAAGTTTGGCCTATTGTTGCCTTATCTATAGTTACGCAGAAGGTACTGAAAACTGAGATATATTTATGAATTCCCTACTTTTCCTTATTGATTGATGTTTATAATTACTACTCCATTCCTATAGTTTGTAGCATGGTATTATAAATTCTATCCTTAATAAATAGTTAATCCAATAACAAAATAATGTCCCAAATGGACTAATAATTTCTGAAATTATATTCAAACAAGCTCTTCAGCTTTAAACATCAATATATATGGGTATTAATTGAAAATAAGGTATAGAAGTGAAAAATAGGATATACCCCTGTGAGGGCTAACTCAAAGCCTGCTGAAAAAGGAGGATATAACTTTTTGAAAAGGTAAAAGATATTACAATAATTGAATAAAAAGTTCTTTACCTAGTTTGTGGTAAATGAGATTGAGTTCAAGATGGGTTCAGAAAGAAATAGTTTTTTCATGGTTTGGAAATGTGCTGCATTGGAAGAATTGTGAAAATCAGTTTTTTTTTTGTTTTTTTTTTTAGGGGGATCGTGGGAGTTTTTATATACAGTGGTGTTATTTTTATTATTCAGTATACATAACGTTTATGATAAGTATGTTTTTTAAAAATTATAATACAATAACATCTGACTATAATTTTTTTTTTATTTCATAGAAAAAAAACAACAAAGTGTGACAAATAACAAAATGAGTGATTTCAGTGCTATATTTTTATTAAAATGAAATAGTGACATACATAAGTTAATTTCACTAATATTATACCTGAATTGAATTCAAATTTTTTGTTTGTAAGATGAATTGACTGAAAATTTTGGATGTGAGGCTGTGAATTTATAGTTAAAATTTTCCTCGAGAATTGCCAGGCTGGCTGAAACATTTGACATTGGAAATATTAATAAAGAGTGTAGTGACTTAATTGGATATAATTTATTTTATTATAACAAAAATTATTTAATTATATTAATCTAATAATTTGAACATCAATGAAATAAATAAAAATTTATATTTTTTAACTCTTTCAAAGTACTTTAAAAAAGAAATTAAGCTTTTTTTTTGTTGTTATTATTCCATAAACACATCCGAAATATATAGAAAACACATTTCTTTTATTAGGAACAATAATTTTTTATGTAAAAGAAATTCATTTATACATGTTAAAATCCAACTTTAAGGATCTTTGTAAACACTATGCATTAAATAAAGTCATTAATACTTATTTCGGCATTCTTCCCCAGTTCCTTGTCTGTTGACCCGACTTCATTCTTCATTTTTGTCATTTCAAACCCAAAAATAATCACTAGCAAAAGTACTCCAATTCATATTCAAACAGTTTTTCACTATTTATAGTGGAAATTTCACCATCACACTATTCAAAAACTGGGGAGAGACTGCCTGCTTCTGCCGATTTAAGTAAAACCATAAGCCTCATTCCGCCATAATCCCTCAAAGTCTTCACACAATAATATGTAATTCATACATATCATTTTTATCCACTAAAAACAATATTTTTTTCCATCACTGTTACACATGGAAATCAGTATTAATTCCAATTTCCAATAGATGCAAATTATCACTACAATACATTCTTGTTCATTTAGAGTAAGGAGTGGAGTTAACACAAATAAGGTACACAAGTACTAGAAAACAGGGTGTGTAAGTGTGAGAATTATATAATTGCTACTTATGGTCTAAAACAATATGCAAAAATGGATTCATGTGATAAACAAAGAGAGTAAAACAGATGAGGAAAAAGGGTTTATTAAAACATAATTTAAAAAAGTAAAATCATTTATTAATTCTCATAACAATTGTTTGTTTGCCTGCTATTGTATTGTAGGGATGGGTGAAACTTTCTTTTTCATATGATATATGTGCCTTCAGTGGCCCCGGCAACGTATCTTACAATGCCATACTGGCAAAACAAGATGTTTTCAATCGCCTGCATATGTACATAATATTCTTTCCTTTGTATATATTTGTAATTTGTTTGTTTTATTTGTTTTAGGAGGTAGGAAAAAAAAACTTTCTTTTTCTAAGAATTATTCATTACTGACTGGTCTTTTTTCAACTCATTCATTTGCTGTTCATTCACCATTCCTTTTAACCTATTCTATTTTGGAAGATTGTTGATTGATGCTGTGTAATTAATAAAAGGATAACATGGTCAAAAAGCACAAATATTACAAAAACTATTAATTATGAGCCAACTTTTCACCCCAATTCGCTGGGATTTTGTTTAGGAAAAAAGTCAAAGAATCTTTGACATTCACTTTCTTTTGGCTTTCTTCTCAAACAAAAGCCCCAATGAAACCCTACCAAGTGGGGTGAAATGTTGTTTCTTGATAAATAGTTTTTGACCGCACCTGGACCATATTCCTTTTATTATTGTTCATTATTTCATTTAACTCAATTTTAAATTTACCTAAATTTAAACTTGGAAATTTTTTTATGAAGTGCATTGTAATAGAGGACTCAGGAAGGGAATTATATCTCCTTATTTATAAAAAGAAACTTTTTAATTATTAAGAAATTTTACAATGTGACAATAATATGTTGGTATTAAAAAGTTTAGACTTATAAGGAGAACCATATTGTATTAGATATAGATGTTAATCAGAGACCTGAAGATGGGGTGACAACCCTGAAACGTTGTTTTCATTATAATGATATAAAATATATACGAAACAAGAAAGAGTGTTATTCATTCAACATTTCTAATTAGTTTTTAAAAAACTCTTCCAGTAGAAGATATTACTTTAAGACTTTACTAGAGTTATTTACTACTCCAAACACTCTCATTACCTAAATGTAGCAGAAATTTTTGTTACCAGAGCTATAATTAATGATTTTTTTAAGGACAAAGAATTTAGCATTAAGAAAAAGAAAAACTCTCTAAATCAAACCTATGTTGCCTTGGTTCATAAACAACAATGCTATCAATACTTAACTTTGGATACGAATTTTTTTAACAATGATAAGGTAAAATAAAAGCCAAAATATAACACTTCATCATTATTTATTTAACTATTGTACATTTACATTGATGCCTTTGAATTGAGTATGATATTACAAAGTTATCATAATTTAATATTTGATAGTCACAATGTAACACCGTATAAATTAGTAAAGAGGTTTATAATAAATTGGATACATAAGACTAATGAAAAGATTTATTGAATTCTTTGTAGGCCTCTTTTTGTTTTCAATGCATGTTCAATAATGCCACACTCAAAATATTGTTGTTTCTTTACTTTTCGGCCAGCAGTCTTATGCTCAAACAATGCCAGTGAGTTAATTACCCTCACTGTCCTCTTTTCACTTAGCAGGGAAGAGAAGTTGGAAGAGGGAATTACATGAATCCGAATTGGTCTCTCACAATACTGCAACAAAGAATTTAAGATTAAACTGATGCTGTATTTAGATCTGATATAACATCTCAAGTACTTTTGCCAAGAAAATAAACTGTTATAAAAGTATAGTATAGCATACCTCTTGAATTGTGTTAATGTCAAAATGTTCCTCTGAGTCTGGTACCACAATGTGTAAGAAACCTTTATACTTATTTGGACCATTTGCGATTGGTAAATGCAACAAGTCAAGTCTGTTTTCTAAAACTTGCAAACCTTTTGAAATGTTCTCGTCTTCATTTCTTAATAACTTGAATTTCATATGCTGAAAAAATAAATATGAACATTAATGCATTAACCCAATAGATTTTTCTTAACAAATTATGAGTAGGAAGAGGTATTTGTATCCGCTTTGTGGATTGTCACTTATAAACAGGGTAGGTACTAGTACCTGTCTTACGGATCCGCTTATAAGTGGCAATCCCCACAAATACCTGCTCCCTTTCATAATGTGGTAAGTTAAATAAGAAACAAGGAGTTATATAAAACCAAACCGATTGGAAATAAAAGAAAGAGACTAACTATTATTGTTTTCAATGTTCTATGTTTAAGCGCTTTTCAAGAATTAACTATTAATGTTTTCTATTTGATATTACAGTCATACTTTGTTAAAACGGACATCTATGAGGAAGATCATTTTCTGTGGTATACAGAGCTTTCTGTTAAGAAAGGGTTTATTTAAAGACAACACAAAAATATATTTATACAATTATGCGCATATTTTATTTTCAAATAAACTTTTCACACTTAATAAAACGTGGGATTAAGATCACCATTTTTATTATTTTGACTTTCATGAAAAAAAAATATATGCGAGACTAAGAGTTTTATTTTCTAGATAATTTTTGATATTTATGTTGATTACAGGCCTCTCTAAAGGCTGTCGGGGACTATTATGAGTAACACTGCTAAGGTTTATGTTATTCTTATTGAGGAGAATTTATGTAAGGGCATTAAAATTTATCATTTTTCTTGAAAATAAAAGAAACACATTCACAAAAATGAAAACAAAGGAACCAGCCAACTAAGTAAATAGAACTGATAAGATAGGTTACAATGGAGTATTTTTAATAAGTCACCCTTGGAGCTTTGTGACACCTATCATCTTCACACGACCCAATTTTTTTATTGATAAAAACTTTGATGTGTGATTTTTTGATTGATGCTGCTTCACACCAAATTACTTAAAACATGACTTCATAACGTGCTTTAAAATGGTCAAACTACCCATTTTAAGCCTTGAAGTCATCCGAAGTAATTTGTTTTGCCACTTCTTGAGCCTTTTCTATTAACATTGGTCCGAGACCTAGTATTTTCTTTCCCGTGACTCGATTAAGCCACTCAAGAACTGCTTTATCATGAATTTCTCAAGGTCCATTTCTAATGAAAGGATACACCCGGCCACTTGTCAAATGTTCATTATATAAGGTAAAAATTGTTGTTTTTAATTATATCAAACACTTAGGTATTACCAATTGTAAATTAACAACTAAATTAAAAACTGTATTCCCCTTTTTGTGATCGTTCATTGCTTCAACTTTTTCTTATAAAGAAAGCAATTTTCTAAACTTTGATGAAGGTGCCATTGGCTTATAAAATAAGCTGAATGAGTTTATGAGCAATTGAAGGAAAAATTCACTTGTAGGAGCTACCTCTTATAATTCTTAGAATAAACGGATAACCTAATAATATAAAGAAAGAAGAAAGAAAAAAAAAAGAAAGTGCTCGCTTCCTTTTCATTTATTTACTACAATACCAAATCAGTATAGTTTCTAAATAACCTATCATTCCTTTACAATTTGGTATACAGATCAATTTTTAATTACATATGGACATAAAATAAGTACTTTTTATTTTAATATAACTTTCGGAATGGAGGGGTTCCATCAAAGAGGGGATTCAAATGGGTTTCAAATTTCTATTAAGAGAAGTTTTATTGAATTTCACTTTGCTATCCATATAATTTAAAAAGAAAAACCTCAATGTGATGAACAGTTAATTTTTTAAACATTATTTGTCCCTCTTTGAAAATTTGTTAATTGATAACAAAAATTTCCCAATGATATAATTTTGCAAAATTATAAAAAAAAAAAAAAAAAAAAGTTTTTTAGTCAAAATAACTGTCCTCAAGTCTAATCGAGTTCAATTCTATGGATTTCTGATAATGATGAATAAGCTGGAGTGTTTATGATGCCCTTAACATTGAGAAAATTCATTTGAAAATAAAGATATAGAAATTTTGTTCTTACAGAAATATAGTTTTGAATAAGTGACTTTGATGTTCTTTTAGCTGAAGAATCCAAGGCTATAAGGCAAACTGATTTATCTTCCTCTTCTAGGAGTTGAGCAATTGTAAATCCCAAAGACCAAGCCCAGTCACTGCATATCAATGTTATTTCGTTGTTCTTAAATTTCAAGATTTCCTGTACAAACAATATAAGAATAATTAATTTTTAAATTTAATTTATTTTTTTTAAATAAAATTTTAATTCCGAAAAATAGAAGTTAAGATAGAAGATACATTCTATCTTTTTCTTCTCAGGAGATAAATATTATAAAAGGTATTAGAATATTTAACTTAACATACTAAACTAATTTGCTATACATTAAGTTAAATTAACCTATTCAACTTAATATAATATATTGAACTGATTTATTAAACATGTCTCAAATCAAATCATTTATATCTTATTTTTTATTAGAACTTTAATAGTTTTGGGGGATTCAACAAATATTGTGACTACGATGAATGCAATTATTTTTAATAACCTCTCCATATAATAAATAGTGTTTAAAGAGGTTTCCCTCCTAAACTATTCATCCAAGGATGATAAAACCAAGGTGGTCTTCATTGGTCTATTTATATACTTACTAAATCAGTTATACACCTATGTCCAAAACCTTGGAGTCATTTTTTATCAACAACTATTTACTAACTATAACAGGAGACAGAAGAGATTAATGAATTGTTTTATTAGAACAATCTTTTGGATTTCCTGACACTGTCGTATATCCTGTTAGTTTGCAAGTTCAGGTGAATTTACTCTATTTTCTGACAGCAATACTACGTAAATATTTATAATTTCCAATCTCTGAGTCCTAAAATGCCTCCCTTTAGTCTTAATTTTCTTACTGCATATTTCTGTGTCCATTTTTAAGTGCAATTTTTAAATGAACTTCTTTATTTGTTTTATTAGAACAATCTTTGGAATTTCCAAGCACTCCCATGTCTACAGTTGGTATGGAAAGTCATGGTGACTTTATTCCATTTTCTGAGAGCATCACCTCCTAAATTTCTATGCTTTCCAATCCTTGAGTACTAAAAAGACTCTCTATTGTTTTAATTTTCTCATCACACTGTTCAGTGTCCACTTGTTAAGTGCCAGGTCCCAACCTATGAACTTATTTACTCCCTACTATAGAACTGCTTGCTTTAGCAAATTTTTCATGATTCGTGCTACCTCTTTTTTTGGAAATCTTTATCCGTTTCCATCCAAAATTCCTCTTTATAACTACCTTCAAGCATCATTTATTCTTTCACCTTCTTTTATCATCAATCTACCCTAACATAATAGATAAAGGATTAAACAAATACCCATTGATCTAAACAATTATTTTCAATTGTTAGTAAGTGATAATTTATATTTTGTAATAGTCAGATGAATGCACACGTAATTATAACAATCCATCTTGTAAGAGGAAAAGAGTCAAATAAATTATCCAATTAATTAGTAAAACTAATTACTCTTTGAATTAATAGTAATTGTTAAATACCTGAGTAAGCTGGTTAGCTATGTCTGTGATATTGTTACAATGTGAAGGAATTATAGCTTCAAATGCTGGATAATATAACGTTGGAATAAATTTTCCCAAATGACTTTTTCTCAGAGTTGATAAAACAAAAACAGGGTTGACTTCTCTAGAATTTACAGACTTGAAACCAGAGGTTCTGACTTCTTTCCAGCTGGCTCTCTTAGAATTATTTATTAATTGCAGCAGGTCAGCAGATGAATTAGGCAAACTTTGGAAATATTCAGCCATTGTAAGATCATGTACTAAACAATAAAAAAATCTTTACCATCTATTCATAAAAAATGATTAGGAAACTATAAACAATAGAAAATATACTTATATATATAAACTTTGTAACATTAAAATTTAATGATAATTATACAATGTAAGTATAAATATTTATATATAAGAAGATGGCCAGGGTTGCAGTCAAAAGAGAAACAAAAATAGTTTAAAACTATTTACAACTAACTTTACGTATTTTCAAAAATTTTTACTCTTACCATTGTTACTTATTTTTTATTCTTATCATTGTTTATTGAATTTTATTTTATATTGATACTATTTTACGTCTTCCTTCCTTTTATTTATATGTAATTTCTTATCACTTTATTTTTACATAATATTTATCCTAGCTTAAATTGCCTTATTGTATCTTATTGTTCTAAATATTCTCATTTTTTTTTGTATCTTTTTAGCCCTGATAAAGCACTGCAAAGTGGGGTGAAAAGTCGGAAAATAAATAGTTGTAAACTATTTTTTTTTCTCTTTTGACCGCAAACCCTGACCATCTTATATATAAATTTTTATGGTCAACTATATATACATATATATA
>NW_027115706.1:555607-573356 GCF_000696795.3 Halyomorpha halys | reverse complement strand
ATATATATATAAATATTTATACAATAGTAATATATTCATACAGTTGTATCTACAAAATTGTTTAATGCTCAAATTTTAAAATAACATATTCCACTTTTATCACAATAGTTATCACAACTCGAATATTAAATTGAAAATACATAAATATGTAAAATTGAAATGTAATCAGAACTGAAAAAATAAGGCATAAAATGAGAACCAATAATTCTAGAACTAGAACAGTCGGTTAAAACAGTCAATACAATTTTTTTGGCTTTAAATTTGTTCAATCTGCTAAAGGTTAAGGTTATTGGCTACAGCTTATCCACAAAAAAATAAAGTGAAGTTATAACAACCACTATGGGTATCATTTTCATTATACTGGCAGGGATTACTGTTTTTCAAAGTGGTCCCTACAGACACCGATAAGCTTTGGGATCATAAAGTTTTATGTCATCACTGTTCGAAGTGGTGGCAATAGTTTTGAGGTTAGGGCTAATTGTAAAATAATAAGAATTGTTTGGGTACCTAATTTTTTGTATTTAGAAACTTTTTATTTCATTTTTCATTTTTTTTAGCAATCAATTTTCAGGAAATACTCTAACTTTGTGATTTTTTTCAGACTAATGATACTCCCTTATTTTTTTTTTTCTGTTTTCCATATCAGTTTTCAAGCTGTGGTAATGCAATGTAGGTTTTTTGATGGGCTCTGAATTTATATCATATTATCCAGCTTTGACTTTATCTTTTCAACTATTAAAGGTATCAAAACTAGAACATTACTATTTTTTCAAACCTGTTATTCTAGTACAATTTTAAATTTAAATAGATCTTTTAATCCTGTCCTCTACAGTTATTTGTCTAACCTATATTTCAGTTAAGACCGTTTTTTAGTAATATCTTCAAATCATTAGAGAATCATTCTCTAATGTTACATTTAATGAATATTACATAAAATAGGAGAGAACAATTGAAAAAATGGAGTTGAGATCGTGAGTGGAGGAAAAGAACATAATATTTACAAATTTTTTAATATAAATATAGAAAAACTAGCATTTACATTATACGTATAGGTCAGTAGCTGAATGATACTGTAATGTAGAAATAAGTTAACGCACTTTTTTGTGAACGAAAGATATCTTATTCTGAACAACACCTTTCACAGAAAAACATAAAAAAAAACAAACAGATATAGACTTTATCAAATATAACTGTATTTTTTTACCAATCATTTTTGTAATCTTTGTTAGTGGATGAAACCACTAATCATCCACCAACTTTAAATAAAAGATGGTCGTAAAAATGTTTATTGTCCATCATTAGAGGTGATAGTAATCTATAAAATGAGTACTGAATCATTAGTTTTGAGAAAGTATTAAAGCAGCCATGGTATAGCAACAAAAATGTAAATTTCAGAAATGATTTATAAGAATAAGAGGTCAATGATCATAGAACTATAAATCCAGGATTTTTTTTTTTTTTTTTTGAGAAATAAGAAATTTATTACCTTGTATTTGTGTTCCTTTCAGTTCAGACATATACACGACTGGATTCCTCTGGGCAATCAAATGATCTAGGGTAGATATTATTAAATCTGATTTGAAAGAATTATCAATTGTGGAAATAGCTAATGAGGGTAATCCAGAAGCAGACCGTGTTTCACATTCAGCTTCTCCACCAGAATTAAGTGATACCAATAGGAATTTTTCTTTAGAGGCACAAAGATTTTTTACAATCACTTCATTTTCCTTTAAAAAAAAAACGAAAGAGTAATATTATTAATAAATTTATCATTAATCATGACAAAGTTTGTACATGGAAATAACTACAGTTACTTGTACAATTAATCAACATTAACGATAGTATAACTGTCACATTAGCTTCATCTCAAAAGGTTCATACATAACAAGTGTATTATTTAGGTTTTTTTTTTTCATTTTTATTAGGTTTTTTTAGAAAAGAGCAATTAGAAAATTCACGGTTTTGATCATATAAAAAATAAAACCAAATAAATGACTTGAAAGATTCCCACAAATGAGGTACAAATAGCTGAATAAGAAGAATTTTCGTAATTGGATTAGTTATTTGAATTAAGTAAATAACAGTAGAAATAGAGATCACTAAGGAAAAAAAAACAAATTCTTTCACATATTAGGGGTACAAATAAATTTCTGCTGTTTTCTATAAAAAATTAGGAATTTATTGGAAAAGAACATTACATTATATTTTATCAAAAGTATTGTCTCTCACTAGCCACTATTTTTTCTTATCTTGCTGGCAGCATTCGGATATTACATTGGAAGAACTCATCATCATTTGAGGTTATCCAAGAATCGTCCCAATTATTGTCATCTTCATATGATATAAAGCACTACACAGACAGATAATGTTTAATTGATTGGAATAAGTGATAATGGATGGGGTAGTGTCTGGTGAATATGCTGGGTGGGGTAAAACTTCCAAATAGATTTTGATCGGTGCTACAAAATACGAATAAGCACTATCAGGTAGGAGAATAATTTTGTCATGTCCAGAGTAGTAATGGGCACATTTTCCTTGAGTGCTTGGTTCAATCTCACTAATTATGTTTGGTAGAAAGCTCTAGTAGTGGTTTCCATGTCTTTGTACACTTTCAGTCATCTATTGTATTCTGTCTTTCATGTCAAACTCAATGTTTTTAAAAATTAAAAACCACTTATGACAGCTTCTCTCACTTAAAGATTCTTCTACAAGCAATTGATGCTTCTGTAGATTTTTTAAATGTTTATTCAGCACAAAACTTGATATATTGGCACAAAATAAATTTTTGATCCAGATATGGAGTCACTAGTACTTCAAGACTATGTTGTTACCAGATAACCAAAGTTATTACATTTTATATCTGACAACATCTGATTGGGCCATCTTTTGTCAAACAGCAGAAACTTATTTGTACTCCTAATATTTCATTTTTTGTTTATTTATGAATCTATACTCAAATACACATGCTTATTATGAAATCTAAAGACATACACTTGTAACAAGCTTTTAAAATAAATAATTCAGTACTTAGCTAAGAAAATCATATATTCTGAGTTTAAAAAACAAATAGATCTCTGATGAAGAGAACTGAGAGACTAATACAAAACGTAATCCTGTTTCAAAGGTAACTGTTTATAAATTAAATTATTAAAATATGAATAAAGTGAAACAAACAATACATCTTACCTCTCCTATAACAAATACACAAGAAAGTCTGTAACTGTTATTTATTTCCTTTAATATACCATCAATTGATTCTTTGTCTTTAATTCGCTGCAGTGAAAGTAAATTCAGGTTCAGTAAAGGGTTGGAATGCATAAGTCTGTTAAATCTACAGAAAAAAAAATTAATAAATATTTAATGTTATTATCTAATTTAAATAATGACAGTAGAAAGAAACATACATCGATGGCTTACTTCAAAGTAGTGCTAAGTACATTTCCATTAACTATATGCAAAATACAATTATAGGTTCTCTCTTTTAGGAAAATTAATTGAAAAGTTGCAATTTTCCAAAAAGAGAGAACTTTTAATTACATTTGTTATAAGTTAGAGGAAAAGTATTTAGCACTAGTGTGAAGTAACTAATCCATAATTGATCAAACAATAGCATTTTTCAGTTTTGATATCTTTATACAGTTCAGTAAGGACTCCTGTTATTATATGCGATACTTGTATAAATATATAATGAAACTCATTTATTATACTTCCAATGTGAAACTGTTTAAATTGTATCTTAGTTCATCCTTGTACTATTGCACATTGTGAAAATAATTAAACAATTCCATGTATGTGTATATTGTACATATATGTAA
Organism: Halyomorpha halys; assembly: GCF_000696795.3. Lineage (NCBI taxonomy): Eukaryota > Metazoa > Arthropoda > Insecta > Hemiptera > Pentatomidae > Halyomorpha > Halyomorpha halys. The sequence goes on along the minus strand of NW_027115706.1, from coordinate 569,541 downwards.
TAAGTATATTTTATAATAAGTATTGTTTGGTAGTAGGAGTGATATAGTTGTATTGGCTTAATAATGTGTTTTGTGTTCCTTAACCCAAATATAGTGCTTTATTGATGTTATGTGAATTATTTTAACATCTCATCATAGACATTACTAGGTCAATATTGAAATTTCTTTTAAATTTATTTTCCCGAAAACTGAAGGATGATTTGAATTCAAACTTAAAAATAAAACTAGTTTTTAAATACCTAACATATTAACCTTATTTCCTTCTACACTCTTAGTATTTATTTGTGAATTATAAGTTAGTAAAAACTTACTGCTGATTGGAAGAACTGGTAAATGAATGCTTCCTTAAGACTAAATAAATGTTTTGAGCTCCTCTCTTGATAAGCCACTCACAAACATTAATCCATAAATTCATTGTATCTCCTGTAAATAACAATATAATATTAGCATATATAATCTGATACTAATGTAACTTATTAATATAACACACAAGATGAAAATTTAAATCTGTACCGTTACAACCCATGAAGGGTCAGGAGTGCAGTACTTTGTTAGGAAGTACTGTTACCAGACTAATGGTTGTGCAAGGAGGTAATTTGGTCAAAATCAGGCTAAACTGCCAGATTTTTATACAATTAAGGGTTCCCATTTCATGAGGTTGGGTTGACTCCGGAGTGTTCCCAAACCCACAGGCCTGAGTCATGGCTACAGTGAAATAGAAAATAATTATGTGACTCAAACGGATTTGAACCCGGGTCCTTTGAGTTAGTAGAACTTTAACTTACCATGGTGCTACCCACTCCCAAACTTTTGATAAGAAAAGTAGTAAAATACAAAAGAAGAACAAAGTTCATTACTGTCACTTGATCCTAGAATAATTGTTAAGTCAAGAATTTTCTTACTCAGGACACTGAATGATAGGGGCAACTACTTGGTTCAGATAATTTTAAATAAATAGTTTGGACAGAACAATTTATAAGAATCGGTTAATTATGAAATAGGAAATGAAGTAAAAGGATTTATCAACCTCTTTTACAGGCAAACCTTTAAAATACCGGAAAATAAAACAATTAACTTCTTTTGAGAAGAGGGTTTCTATTTGTGACTGTTTGTAGTGGAGTTGAGGTCTCATCTTGACAACCTCGAGTCGGCAGTGGTCCCAGTTCGTATTCGGCCTAGGGTTTTGACTGATTTTGTAGTGGGCCCAAAGAATGAAACCCCCACTCTGATTAGAATAGGTTGGTCACCTCTAGGATTACACCTCCCTCTTTTTTGTCAGAAATGACCAGGAAGGGAGTAGACAAAGAAACAAAAGATTGAATCTTCTCACTCACATTGAGTTCAAATTATCTCATCAAAATTAAATTAATCTCAGTGCAAAGTTAGAATTTCAGTAACAAAAAAGGATATTCATTCATATTTAATTGTTTTTACATGATTTTATTTTTTAGATAGACTTTTTTGATGATTGATGGTGATTCAATGACAATCTTTACAAAACCAACTTTTCTGCGTTTAACAGCATTCAAAATTTTCTTGGTCAAAACTTGACTACATATGCATTAAATGAATTCAATAATAAAAAATATGCCACTAAACTCCAAGAAAAAGAAAAAAATTAAAAATTGTTTTCAATTTTAATTACAAAATTAACTATATATCTTAACACCTATAATTAGTTAATTCATATTTACCTATAATAAGATAGCTGTTATCAGGAGAAGCTGTGAAATATGAGGATGATGTATTTGGAGGGAGCTTATTTTCCATGTCCACTATCAATTTTGTAGGTAACGATTTTTTATTCCTGAAAGATAGTAATACAAATGCAGTTTAAGAAGTTACAAAAAAAAACATGATTAGAATATTTGAAGATGAAAATATTAGTAATCAGTAAATTTTGAATGAATCACTGCAATAGTAATTATGGTCCACAATTACAATTAGTAAAGCCATAATAATTACAATTATATTTTTCAAAACACTGCAACCTATGCCAGTAAATATTTATTTTGTACTAGTAGCATTAAATGAATTTTGATACTTGGACTCTGATTAAGGTCTGGTGATAGACTCCAGTTAGCCATATAACCATGATAGACTACCTCAACAGTGATACCACAGATTAATTATGATTAATATCGAAAATTTAAATGTTAATTATATCACATAGTAACAGTCAGTATACGATGATTAATACCAAATTATTATCACTAATGTAACTGCTACTACAAATAAAGTCGGGCATTGGCTTTTTTAAAACCCTGTACCATTCAGTCTAAAACTGGGTTTCGTCTCAACTTTCTTGCTATTTAATAAATACACTTCCATACCCTGCAGCTAGTGATACTTACTTTGAAATTTACTTGACACCAAAGTTTCTATAAGTGTGAAATAAAAATTATTTAGGCAGTTGAAGTGCCAGGTGCTTTATCTAGCCTGTTTTTCAATGGTGATAATTGAATATTGACCAGTCATTTACTAAAGTACTTTTTTTTTTTTTTTTTTTTAAATATTGCTCAAAATAAAGTTATATGAAAAATATTTATGTACCTGAGTAGAGAAATAGCATCTATATTTAAGTGCTTGTTGGCCAACTGTTCATACGGTAATGATTTAACCTCTCCCAATTGAAGACCTTGAGCTACTGCTTGCCTCAATTTTTCCTTTTCATCATCATTTATTTGTAATAGTGATTCCAGGCTTAAACCAACCACAGCAGTTTGCCGAAGAAATATAAACATCCCTGAAAATTAAATTCTTTAGCAAAAAAAGAAAAGTAATTATACCACTCAATATTTAAACAGCAATAGCACTTACTAAATCATTACCTATTTTTTCATCTGCCTTTGAAGGAGCTAAGCTAACTTGATAACATTTCCCACCAAAGCCCAACAGCCCTACACTTTTTTCAACCATACAAGGATCGGGTAGTGTATTCACAATTATTGACAGCCCTTTTCCACCAAGTTTTATTTTCATCATTACATCAATCTGTTTGTTGTTAATATCAACAAGATTTTCTTCAGGGATCTGAAATTTAAGTTTAAAACCAAAAATATATTAAAGTCATTCATGTTCATATAAATAACTATGTTAGAGATTTATGATGAGACGAAGTAAGGCTGCTAAGAATTTTCACATGGTGGACATCCTAGAAAATAGAGGAACCTCTGAAGTTCCCTTTCCATTCATCAGCCACCATAGAAATAATTTTAACATACATTAATAGGTCTTGATATTATGAAAAAAAATATATATTCGCCTGAATATCTCAAATTGGAATGTACTATTGGATCTCACATTGTACTGTATTGTTAAAAATAAATTAATGCCTGGAAGGTATTTATTTATACTATATATTTATGGAAGCATCAAAATAATGAAACAATTTTTTATTTATTTAATTTAAATAAAATGGCCAAAGTACAAATAAAATTAGATTCATGGATATATCGATGTTTACATTTTTGTTTTTTACCATCACTTGACACACTCAGTCACTGAAGTGGGTATCTATGGAATACATCCATATAAGATTTTAAAAAACAGTTGCAAAGCAATAAAACGAATGTAGTGGCATTTTGAAAAAGGTTTATACTTAAATATTAAAATATATAGGGAGATGGTCAGGGTTGCGGTCAAATTTGACCGCAACCCTGACCATCTCCCTATATATCAATTTTTACGGTCAACTATACATGCATATATTAAATATTAAAAGTTCAAAAGTCTCTCAAAATTTAAGTTTTTGTAAATATATATTTAACATGATTGGAAAAGAAATTCCTGGCTGCATTTTGAAGTAAATTATCTTACACTGGAGACTTTCCCGATCAACTATATCCAAAAATCCTTATTTGTAATTTACAACAAGTTCTGTAGTTTAGGGTTTTTGAAATGCTTCCCATCAACCTATAAAAATTGGTATGAGTGTAAAATAAATTGCAAAGCTGGGGAAACAACAAATATTGCACGAAATTCCAATTGAATTAGAAATAAAGAAATAGGTTATGATTAAGAAAAATATGAAAATCAATTATCATTATATCATACCTCTGGAAAGGTTTGTTTGATCCAATTCTTCTCCTTTGAATCACTGTATGTTGTAAATACTTCCATTTTACAATTCAATGCAATTGTTATAATAGCTTGAGAGAGAGGATGTACAGCATGACTTACATAAATTGTTCTTTTATTGTTCAAATCATTATCCACTTTTAAAATGTAATATGCCTTGTTAAAAAACAAATAAATAAAAGACTATATCAAATTTTATTCTCAACTTAAATGTAAGAAATCAATATCTAGTCAGTTCTGATAATAAATAACAATACGAGAACAATGTTAATAAACTATTCTTGTAAAGAGACATTTTAAAATTTTTGTTATCATGTCAGTGATATTTTTTTCAAACTAATAGAAATTGTATTATATTGATAATATTGAAGTTCGTGCAAAGTAATTTTTGAGAATCACAATTCGCACAGGATGACTGGAGGATACCCTTGAATGAAATATTATTAGCCAGAATGTAATTTAAACCATAAAAATAGTATGGGCAATAGAGTACCATCATTAAGGTCTTATTTATCCCTAATTTTATTTTGGAAAACCGATCAAAAATGACTTTCTTTCATTAATATGTAAACACTTCATGTTAAATTAGGGACATAGCATAAAAGTCTATTATTTTCAGGGAAAATATGACAAAAATAGTTAATCCAGTAAGCTGATTTATCTGTATAAGATCTGTTTACACCAAAATGTTATCAGGAACATTGTTATTAGAAAAATGTTAATATAATTTTTTGTGCATACTGCATATCAGCCAATAGTAAAATGTTACAAAGATTGCTGTTCCTAACAAAAATATTAATAATAGTTTGATGTCCATACTTTACATTTTGAGGTCAATAAGGAAATGTGGTAACCTAACATTTTCAACTAGTTGATGCAAATAAAATCAAATATTATTAACATTTTTGTTAGGTTCAATAATATTAATAACTTTAAATCTCTATATCATTATTACCTAATTCTTTACTAGCTTTTATATAAATTGTTGTGTTTTTTATAACAATTTCTTCATTTTTAGCCAGTATCAAATCATCAGCATACCCAAACTTGAGTATTTTACCATCTAGAATCTTTTTCAGTATAAATCACCTTACTAATGACAAGTTTCTGTATTTAATTAAATAAATCAATCAATTTTAATTGTTTGAAATAAAATGAATTTAAAATTACCGATTTGTATTCAATAAAAGTTTGGGAGATGCTCATCCTTACTAGGTTACCTAATATCTTTGATATATTTTTTTTTATCAAAGCATTAAAGCTTCTGGCGGTTATTATTGTAATTTCAAAATCATGTTTTTGTAATATAATGAAACATATTTTAAAATACAAAAAAATAATTGTTGTTTCTGCATACCATTGAATAAGCCAAAAGAACAGAAGCAATATCACTATCACTCCAATTTTTTGGTTTGGGCCAGAGAAGCTGACTATCAGGTTGCAGAGTTTTGGTTTTATCTGAAAATGTTGCGAGACCGCACACCTTTTTTCCATTTTTTTCACCAACATACTCTATAACTCCTATCTGTGAATAAAAATAACGCATTTATTTTTAGATTTAAAAAAATTGTGTCCATTGTATCAAAGTAGAGTAAACCACAATTTTTAAATCAAGATTACAAAATACCTTCTTATCAACACCGGAAACATCAGCCAGATTAATTCCTAATGTACTTAAATTGATTCCTGGGCATCTGTAATGAACATTGTTATACATTTATTATTCTAAAGGTATTTATAGTGATGGTACAATTAATAGTTCATATTCTATAGTTTTTAACCAACATATAAAATATTAAAAAATAATACCTTAAATTAGATAATGAAAAAATATCTGAATCTGTCCTTTGATGATCAGTATTGATAATACTTGAACTCAATCCATAGGTGCACCATTGTCCATTGTGATGTATGTTGATCTTCAGATCTTTAGCTAGCTGATTTTCATGCTTGGAGAGATCAAATGTTTCTTTGTCAAAATATACAAACCTAATAAAAACAACAAAAAAAAAAACTACAAATGAAAATTATCTTTTCTAAAGGAGTATAAATTTAATAACAAAATGTGGATCCATATGTCTGTTTATTGCTGGTGTAAATGTATTTTGGCTTGATATTTGATTATGATTCTATATATTTCAGTAGTGTGTCTCATCTTATAAAGTTTGTTAACTGTTCACTTAATCCACTTGATCTTGACTAGTCTTCATTAAGATATTTGATTGTAATTATTAAAATATAATTATTACTACAAATAATAGAGACAATGATCAAGAAAAAGAAAGAAAGGAACAAGATGTAAAAAAAAAAACCTTTAATAGATGTAAATGATTAAAAGAGGAGTACAAACCTCTCAGGAATGTAAAACCATGAATAATTAAGTTCATATTTTATTTAAGGCATTCCATCATAAAAGATGGTAACTAACAAAATGAAGACTTTTACATATTTAAAATCTTGGTTAATTATAATCTTTTACTTTCGATCAGTAGTCGAAGACTTTTACATATTTAAAATCTTGGTTAATTATAATCTTTTATTTTCAATCAGTAGTCACTTACAATAACTTAATATCAACATTATCCATTAAAAAAAAATCCAGTAGAATCTTTCATCTTTTTATGTAATTAATTTAAAAAAATTTAGTGATGCCAAAAAAGTTTACAAAAAATGATTTATGACCAAGTACCTTATTTGTTAAATTAAATTTGAAAAAAAAATGAATTTTTTTTAATTAATTAAGTATAACTAAGGTAATATTAATACCGGTCCTGTAGGCAGGTGAAATTCAAAACCTAATTAGAAAAATAAAACAGAACAAACCTTATACGGTTAGAGTCATACATTCTTTCACATTCTTGGACAAGTTTATGGATACCCGGTAAAGACACTGATGTGCCGACTAAATAGACGATATTGTTATCCTGGGACAGTTTTGTTTCTAAAGTTCTTCTCCAGCATGGGTCAGAGAGTAGAACAAAATTTGGTGTAGCAGTAGAATGAGAATTCTGAAAATAAAATTATCTGCTTTTACAAATTAAATTAAAATTATAAATTACCAAAATTTCCTTTTTAAGAATAATCAATTTATGTTCATATAAATAAAAATATGATTAAATTATATATCTTGATTTAGTTTGAGTGTTTAAAATATATAATGCAATATCCTATTTTATGAGTAAATAGTTATTTTTATATATAAATGATTTTAGTTATGTTTTTATTTTATGTATCAACATTAAATATTGTAGTATTAAACCCAAAAAGCAAGCTAACCAATTTTCAAAAGTAAAATAAGTTCAAAGCCAAGATGGTGGGGCGTGTCCTTTCAAAATTCCGTTGAATTGCGGCCATGTTAAGCAGATTCAAATATTTTAAAAACTTTATTTTAATTTCCCATCATAATTGAAATTACAATACATTTAAGAAAAATAGAAGTTAAGAATAAGTATTAAAGAAAATTATTCATAAAGGAAATTATAGGAAAAAACTCAAAACCGTAGTACTACAATCGATGTTGAGAACTAACGAGAGAAGAGGAAGGAAGGTTTTGGTTTTTGGCATTCATTCGTTACTTAGGCGGGAGATGGATGACATCACCTTGAGGCAGGATGTCCGGAAGATCTCTTAGCTACTCTCAGTGGTAGACATCTTGAAAAAAGAAGACATTGAAGTCACCCAAGAAGAAAGGGACTAATGGTTTTGGACCGACTGGTGAGAGGACGTCTCCTGAGAGCAGAGATGAAGAGAATCTTTTGTGACCTTTAGAAATAGCATTTTGGGAAAGAAGACAAAATGTTTTGTTTACAGTTAGTGAGTGTTTGTTTGTTTGTTAAGAACGAAGACATAGAGTAATTGGTTAGTGTTGCTCAAAATAGAATTGAAGCAGATTTGTAAAGGTAGCTAATAAATAATTTAATTCAATGTCATTAGTAGCTAAATGTATGTTCTGATTGCCTAGAAACCCGCCCTGAGATTAAGAGTCTATTATATTATAAAATTCTCCTATCTGTTAAATATTAAAGCTTTTTATTTGAACCCAAGCTATACCTAAGATATGAAAATAAGTAAAAAACTATATAAAATTCCATTAATTTTATTTAAATAATTTTTGAATATTACAATAAATAAAATCTATGCATTATATCTACTGAATATATATTGTCAAATAACTGAAATCCTAAAAAAATCCAGAAAATTTTAACTTCAGAATTAGCATGCTCATATATTTTTATAAGATTAAAAGATATAAAAAACTACAATAATACTATTAGGAATAAAAATATCTTATACTAACCATTTTGCATAAGAAAAATGAATCACTGGAATTCTTTTGCTCAAGTATTGTGACCAGCGACGGAGGTGGTGTTTGGTTTAATAAAAGAAGATAACCATGTTCGACCTGCTTCAAAATCTTTACAGAATTATTCAACTCCTTAGACGCAGTTACAATAAGGATGGAAAAGTATCCATCTTCAGAACCGAAATCCTGAATATTTTCAGATCCTCCTACTTTCAAGATCTCAACCTATTAAAAAAAAATTCATAAGTTTCTAACGCATTCCTGAACTCATTCAATCAATAACATAGAAATCAGTAAACCACAAGATAAGATCTCAATGAAAATCCAGTGAGAGTTAAACCTGAAATGATTGATATGTTAGGAGTTGTGTTGCCAGTGAGGAAGAAAGTCTGTATATTCAAAGTAATTCAATGGCTTAGGATTTGTTCATGCTTTCTGGGTAAAAATAATTGTTGGATAAACAATGCCTAATAGAGGAGGATTACTTATATTATGGTTGCAAAAAATTCATTTATTTTAGCAACATTGAATGTCTCATGTATTGAATTACCAGCAAGAATTAGATAAATTGAATTGTGATGTTCCAACTTATTGTTTAGAGGTAAGCATACCTTAACACCATTTGTTTTCTTTACAGCTTGAAGAATTTGCTGATGTAAATCTACTCCGGCATCAACTTCAATAATGTATATTTTTGGAACTGAAACAGCTTTCTTCATATTTTGTACTATTATCTTTAAACTATAATCAAATATTGAATCAGTCTCCTGTTAACAAAAAAGTGATAAACTGATTAATATTTAAAAATAAAAATCACTAGTTTAAAATGGCTGTGACAATTTATCAATATGAAGGCTGCAGAAGAAAGAGGAGGGGAGAGGGTTGGTTAAAGTAAGGCACAATAGCTGTATATAATGTTTACATACATTTGGGTTGCAAACCATACCCTAAACTTTAACAAGCTACACAATCAGCAGTATTACCTTTCAATATGTTTGAAAAAAAAAATGAGAAATATCTATATTCATATGAGTAAATTAATCAGAAAAGTCCTGAATTTTATTTGACCTTGGAAAGCACCCTTCTACTATCTTCAGTTTCCAAATATTTTGAAAACTGAAAGAAGAAAATAATAAATTTGGGGAATTGTGGCATAGAAAAGAAAATTAAATCATATTTGATAAATAAATACACAAACAATTCATCTAAATTTGTTTCATTACTCAAGAAAAAGGGAAATATAAAAGGCACCGAGAGTGCTCCGTTCGTAGGAGTCATTTGCATTTAAGTTCCTCATACCAGGAGCACGAGTTTCTGCCAGATCTACTTGTCGTCAAAGGGTTAAAATAAGATTAAAAAAATACTTACACTAGTCTTTGGTAGTAAATATGGAATGAATTTCAATTTGTTGCAAACAACTTCCTTTGAAAGCCTTTTAGGAACATTAGCACGTTTAATTTGGGGGCATAAGATTTCCATCCCTTCACAACATATTAAACCAGAATGTTTTTCAAATGATACAGAGATTTCTGAAAAAAAAAAAAATTCGTAAAACACCTTAATGGAAAATAGAATGTTCTAATAGTATTAAGAATGTATTATATGAAAAAATACCTTTTTCCAGTTCAAAATTAAGGTTTTCATAGTCTATTGTAATACGTTGAATACTGTAGAGCAATTTCAGCTTGGTGTTGTCATCTGCTTCCAATAATGAACATAATAACAGAATATTGTCCATAAATGTTGTCCATTTACCATTCCAGAGTATCTTTGCAGTACTTCCTAATATAAAACATAAAATTACTGCAAAGGCATATTACATATTTACAATCCTATTACGGCTCTGTTCTATTGTATCTATAACTTTTCAGTGGTTTTCTGGAGTGACCAATGTGAGCCGTAACAAGTAGTAAGTACTTGGCTTATATGTTGAGTATTGCTATACCATAATAATTTTCATTAAATATTATAAATATAATAATCACAAAGTTACTGGCTATAAAATATTTATTACACAACTTTTTCTTGTATTTTACCTTCATCAGAAACTATTAATGACTGGATAAGTTGGCAAGAAGTTCCAATTTCTACCCCTTTACTAGAAAGATAACTGTAAATTTCATCTTTAGAAACTACAATTCCATCCACATAAAATTGTTTGTTTACAGGCATAGATTTAATGCAATGCATGTTTCGTCCATGTGATACTTCCTCAAAATCTTGGCACAATTCCCAATCTCCACATCCAGTTTGCAAACATAGGTATAATTGGCAAACACCTGAGCATCAAAGATAGTTTTTAATAATAAATAATATAAATCAATCTAACTTAATTTGTTATCCTTATTAGTAATTTTTACTTATATTACATTTTATTTTCATATTTTGTCCTATTTTATATTTATAAAATTCTTTTCTTTCATTAATTATCATAATTTCTTTTTAAATTGAATGAATTTGGTCCGGGTGCAGTCAAATAAAACTCAAATAGTAAATTAGTGTACTATTTTTATTATTACTAAAAATAGTACACCTATTTAGTATATGAGTTTTATTTGACCGCACCCGGACCAAATTCCATTTATTGATATACACGTTCAATCAGAAATCTTCCATTAATTTCTTTTTATAAGTTATAATAAGTGAGAGTTTATTTTAAATTAAAATGCATTTCTATAGTAAATTTATTATTAATTTTTATTTCCTAATTATGATTTTTATTTAATGTTATGGGTCAACTTTATTATTTCATTATTTTTAAAAATTAATTTACTGAATTCTTACATTAAATTAAATTAATTTTTATCCGTTTTTTTCATATATCTCTATTTTTTCTTATAATAAATAAGATAAAAGTAGCACTAATTAACAAATTGAGGATCTTCCACACTAAATTATGTAATAAGAATTATTTTTCAATAGCAAATAAAATATTCAAGTACACAAAACAACGCATATTTAAATAAAATAATAATCAGAGAAAAATTTATAGTATTACGTTAAACCCTCAACTAGTCTATAACCTTATACCTTAGATTGATGATTGAACAAATTTGGAAGAAATGTTGAATATAACATTTATCAGTTCATATATGATACAATGTTAGTTCTAAAATTTTATCAACTTTCAAAATTAAATGTTTATTAAAACATAACAAAGCTGATACAGGAGATGAAGCCCCTACAGAATCTCATTCAGGGATCACTTTCATTTGATCAAATCATTATGATATGTAAAGTTTATTTAACCAAATTAAAATTTTTTTTTGTAATAAATTTTTGATCACCAGCAAAAAGTGGTCCAGGGTAAAATAAAGCAAAATGTGGGAACTTACCCAAGTTTTCTAATTAGCTAAATTTCCTCTAATTTTATATATATCAAAGTTAAATCTGTCTAATGATAACTTACTAACCATCAGTTATCTTTGGATTGCATTTCACTTTAAAATCTTCAATAACAATTGGTTCTTTTGTACCATTAAGAGATTGGTAATGATCCATAATTAAATCCTGAAATAAATTAAATTGAGATAATTTTATTATTACTCACTGAGATATCTATTTTTTATAGATGTAAGTTCAAAATTATAATAGGGATAACAGATGATCTTTTTTACTTTTCATTCATTAGAGTTTATTTACATTGAAACTATGATCTATTACATATCATAGTTTCAATATAATGCAACTTCTGAAGGGGAAAAACTTTATTAAAACGGCAAAGAAGTGCTACCCAAGTTCACTGGGTTGCTATCTACGCAGCATACTTATTCTAATCTGATCGTACAATTTTTTTTTACTCCTATAATACATAGGCATAATAAGTAACAATATATAATAATTGAATATGTTTTTTTCTATTTCTTTTGTTTCATCACTTCAGTTCTTTTATCTTTTTGATGATTTTTTTTTTTCTTGTTTCTATACTTCATTAATTTTTTTTTGTTAATTGGAACTTTTCCTTTAGGAAAGCGATGCATTTATTGTAAATTTCCTTCTTTTCCCTTTCCACATTATTTGCCTAGTCAAGGTTGTTATTTTCATATCTCACGGTGGGATCCAGAATGATTTCCGACTTCCCCTTCACTCTTGGGGTCCTGCCACCTGCAAGAGCTCTCACACTCTGATGCCCCTGATCAATGGCCATTAATCGATGGCACATTCAGCAATCTTGGCTGAACAATCATAAGTGGACTGGAACAGAGCATCATGTACATTGAACAGCCACTGAGCAATGGACCAGTGTTGTAGGGGAGCCTCCCATTGGCAGCGGATCAAGCCTAAACCTCAGTACCTCCTCGGAGTGTACAACATCGCCATGGAGGTGTTTGCAGGGAGCCCTATAATGGCTTTGATACTCTTTCAAATCATTGTGTCAAGGCTATCTAACATCTCAAGACGTAACAATGTCGCAATTGTGGTTACCAGTTGGTAATAATCATCTTAATGAGGTCGGTTTACGAAAAATTAAAATAACACCAACTTAATTATTATTATTAAAGATAAATTAAAACACATTACCAAGTAAATTGAAGGTGGAATGTAGTGTTGGCCATTTACTGTACATTCTTTAAGGTATAAATACTTCTCATCAGTAAATTCAATGTTGACATTCTTGGAATAATCTTTACTCTGGAAAATAACACAAAGAATTAAAGTTAAAAATAAACTGCAGTATTAACTAATTAAATAAATTTTAATTTGTTATAGGTAACATTCTATGTCCATTTTATTTACTATTTTTTGTTACTATAATAGTTATTTAAAAAATCATAACTAATGATAATAAAAATAAGATTTGAGAGAAAAAATTACCAACAGTACAAAAAAAAAAAAGTTAAACCAAAACATTGATATAATATGAATAATTCCTTATGATAGTAAATTGCCAATAGTTTTGATGCAACCAAGTTCTAAAATTATTGTCTCAATTACGATATAAAAATATTAATTCCTATCTTTGTTTCAAAAAATTAAAAATAATCATTAATTACAATAAATATTAACTTACAGGTGCTAATGTGTTGCTGACAGCTAACCCATGATTCCAGAAAAGGAAAGGTTCAAATGACGGAGTTCCACGTGAAACAGGAAATTCAACAGGTGGATATAACTTATCAATCTCTAATGCAACTCCTTCTAGGTATAACCTTATAATAAAAACAAATGTTATATGTTTAATCGTAATATTAAAATATAGGAATTAGAGGATATAAAGGTAGTTTATGACACATAAAGCTCTTTGAAATAGTCCCATCATATAAAGTTTAATCAGCGATAAGGTCCTCACTATTAATTCTAAATTTATTAAAAAGTATTAATCATTTTTTTCAAAGATTTTTTAATTACAGAAATGAAGCTAGTTAAAATTTTAATTATTAAACATAATAAAAAATGACACATTATAATGCCCGGAGCAGTATTGCATTGCTTAACACATTTTTTAAAATGATTCAATAAATAAACACACAGACATAGACATATAGATAGATAGATAGATGCTGGAGTACCCCCAAAACAATTTACAACAGTAAACTGATAATTAACAATA
>NW_027115706.1:532565-555557 GCF_000696795.3 Halyomorpha halys | reverse complement strand
ATTGTATTAAAAATAATATAGTTGGATGACTATATTTTAATATCTTGGCCTTTCCAGGGTTCCCACAAAATAATTTAGTAATGGGTCATTTCACTTCAACTCAGCACAGTTTTGAACCTTACCACTTCTGACTTTTTTCACTTCTTCACAGGTTTTAAAGTATTCTAGATTTTTTTAGCTTTTGCTGAAAAGACAGCAATTGACACTCTATTTGTATAAAAAAAATAATGTTGGGGTCACACTATTTACTTACTTGTACCAAACGATAGCCACCATCTTCCTACTAGTACCAAAAGTGTTACACCACCAAAAGAATTGTTGGGAACCACTGGTATAGACCAAGGTTTAGGTAGCTTGATTATTTGAATTAAGATGCTCAAAATATATTAGCCAGAGAGCAGCCGGAAACATTCGAGATGAATAGGACTTGAAATTACAGGAGACCTTTACTCACTCCAAGTTGTAGTGCCGGGTAATTAAGTAAATAAGAATTATAATATAAACTATCAATTCTAGTAAATACATTAGTATGCATATCTTGACAGATAAATTTTATCTATTGTCCAATACTTATTTTTTAAATATGAATTGTAAACTTATTATGCAATCATACATATCTATCTATCTAAAACATATACTAACTTTCCAAGAGCAGTCAACAGGTAAATTACACCGTCTGGTTGTGCTCGATGAGTAAGAGGAATGTGTATTGCACTTGGCATCGACTTTTTGATTATAGCTTGCAACAGTCCATGAGGAGCTATTTCAACAACAATAGCATCCTTTGGTACATATTCTGATGCTTCTTCAAATAAGACACTGCCAAGAAGATTATTTGTGTGGTATTCAGCTGAACTGTACATTGCTGTTTCTTTGTCCCAATCATTTTTTTGGACTGAAGAAGATATCCATTTAGAGGTTCTTTTCTTTGGCTCAGGTATGACCTAAAGTATTAAAAATACTTTTAAAAAATATAATAGCAAGACAATTATAGAATAATTCAAAAATCCTTAGATATAATATTTTGATGGGTCTTGATGGTGGTGATTAAAATTATATAATTCTGAACATCTAAATTTTGAATATTCAACATAAACAAAAAGAATTCAAATACAGATTTTATATTTATATTTATTTATCATTAAACAGCTATTTAATGTGTTAATCGGAAAGGTTATATTTGTATTGTTCCTTCAAAAAATAAATAATTATGGAGTATTTTTTCGTGAAAAGATAGTTTGAAGTTACACCATTAAAGCACAAAATGTTGAGGGCCAACCTGCTCCAAAAGAAATTTGGCTTATTTACTCTTAATAAATTCTAAGACAACCTATAATAAGTTTTATATTATTATTATTTTATTTTATTGTTATAACAAGTTTTATCTCAATCGGCTGAAATATTCTAAAGAGGTGTTATGAAAATTTGTCCTAATCTCCTCCTAATATTCAAGTTATGGCTAAGTTTCTCATCACGATCGGTTAAATTAAAAATATATTTCTATGAGAATTATTTTTATATTTGAGGGATGAGTAATATATTATCACTACAACTCATTTTGATTATTTACTACAATCCCTCTGAATAACTAATTCTGATGAACCATATAAAATCTTTGAGATTAGCAACAGCCATATCTTTAGGCTCAAGTATGATTTGACACAAGTGTTGCTGTCGATAGAAAGTATCTAAAGGCTAGACTATATTCACAAAAAATATGTAAACTTTTTCGATATCTCATATTTTATTTAATTGTTTACAAAGCCTTATTGAACTATAATGGAAGTATCCAACATTAATTAAATAGGTATATTCATGAAAAAAATAAAATCTTTTTAAAATTACTAGTGGCTAAAATCTTAATAATAGATCCACCTCTCATTAACTAATAATGACAAAAATAAGTAATAATAGAAAACATGAGTAATGATAGTTTCATACCTTCTTCAAACTTTCTAAAAGAGCTGGAGCAGCCGGCTGTATATATCTGCTATGATAGGCTATATTAGAAGCATTCACCAACTTAGCAAATATTCCTTTTTCTTTAATAGAAGCAACGTATTCCTCCATTAATAAAGTTGGTCCAGACAAAGTGCAACTTGTTGCTGAATTTCGACAAGCCACATCGATTCCTTCAGGTAACTCATCTTTTATATCACTATAACCCATACCTGAAACATGCAAACCAAATTTAAGTATTATGAAAAATAACTGTTTAAGGAGATTTAGACTTTTGGAAAATTATAAATTATCTTATTTTCAAAACATTGCTCAAAAGATAACATTATTTAAAAATGAACTTCATAACCATCACTTACCAACAGCAGCCATCATTCCAGGAATCAGATCAGCATCCAGGGAGGCTTTCCCACGAGCATAAGCTGCCAAAATCATTTGTTCAGCTGTAAAACATCCATCAGCATATGCACAACCTAATTCTCCAACAGAATGTCCTAAAATCCCATCAGGTACTAATCCAATAGCATTCAATATGTCCACCAGACCAATCTAAATGAAATAAATGTATTATTAGGAAGAATATTTGAGTTTAAAATTTGAAAAGTTGATATTTTCAGGTTTTTCACAATAAAGAATTTAACATAACTTTATTAATTAACCATCTAATCAGTTTGGGACTATGGATAATGGAATTCCAACTTATCAGTACAATTATAAGAACATTGTGAAAAAAAACATTGTAGTATTTTCTGGGTTCCCAGCAAAATACTTGATAAATGAAAAAAAAAAAGAAGCAATTTGATTTGGTTCTCATTAAACTTTGAGGATAAAGTTCATGTTGTCATCAGTATTCATGGTACCTTAACCAATGCTGAAGGTGGAGAAGTATGAGGAAGATAACAAAGAATAACTTCTGACACCAGTCATTGAGTGAAACAAAGACTTCTCTCTATACCCTTTAGTCCCACTCCTTCAGGAAAAACACAAGTCATGGTTTATTCTCAGCTCTCATCACCATAAAAAATACACTAGAGGATGCTAGATGAAAGTTGCTAACTCAAAAGAAAATCGTGAAATTTTTTTCCAAAATGAGCATTTAATTTTGACATTTTTCTTCTTATGTTTTTCATATTTGTATGTTCTGCTATACATGTTTATTATTTTGTATATATAGAAAACATATAATACCATATAGATATGTACTTTAAATCACCCCCTCTTTTATTTAAATTTTTCTTTGCTACCTTTAGATTATTTCAAAACCTATTATTTTGAACTCTCAGTTATTCTTTGGTCCCTTGAGTTTTAAGTTATCAAATGTCAAGTGTACTTTGGAAGTGACTCCAACTATAGTTCTAATGAAGTCAGTTCAATTGTTTCGTTTTTTAGATGATGGAACATGATAGGAACATCAATATGAAAAATTGATAAATGATAGGAAAATTATTTTCTGATAACTGTCACTTTTCTCATTGGTGTACAATACATACGATATTAATATAAACTCTTAAGGACTCACAAGTGGCAGAGATAAATATTTTCCTATATAATGTTTGTTATCACAAAAATGTTACAACTATTCTAAATTATGCTAATTTTAAAAATCTTTTTTTCAGGAAGAAATTTTAATGAATTAATAACTATATTGATATAACAAAAAAATATATACAATTTACAAACCTGAACTGCAGCAATTCCAACAAATGAGTTTAATATATTGTCGTAAATTGATTTATCAGTGGTTGTTATAACATCAATGAGGTTTATGCCCAAGGGTTTCAGTATTTCATGACATTTATGAATCGCATTGGCAAAAATAGGAATTTCCATAAGTTTTGTACCCATACCAGTCCATTGAGAACCCATTCCAGAAAATACATACCAAATAGGTCTTTTATGCATGTTATACTCCTGTAATCCAAAATCTGATTAAAAAATTGGCCCTTGATTATGTTTCATTTAGTGGCTCTATTATAAATGTGTGTATTGATTTACAAGCCAAACTAGTTGAAAACCACTTCTCCACAAGATTGGAACAGATTTTGAAGCTCTTTTGTACTCTAAATAATAATAAATACGTGTATAAATAATAACTTTTCTGGTTAACATAAAAAACGTGTTTTTATGTTTGAAATATCTCCGGATTTTATTTAATTTTTGCCTATTGGTTTTTATCGACCATTTTTAAAGAATAGTCAGAATAAATATTATTTTTTCAGAAACATTGAGATGATTAAAAAGAAAAGTAAGTATTTTTTTAAGATATCCATATTACTATTTCTATTTTTACTATTATTCAAAGAAAAAAATAATAAAACTCATTCAGATTAATAAATGCAATGAAAAAATACTTTTGTTTTTGTAACTTTAATTAAAATTTAAACTTAAACTTGCCTATTTTCTTATTGCTAATTTTACTTTTCACTTAATTGTTTAAAAATATATTTTTTAATATAGTGTTAATTGTAGCAAAAACACTTGATTAAACTAAATAGAAGCTATCCAATTAATAATCAATCTATTTTTCTGGAAAAAAAAGTAAAATAAATAAAACCCTTAAAGCTCCTTATATATTTAGCTGGACTTATGAAAACACAACCATTATAAAAATAGTGTATAATACTATTTTTTGTTATTACTCTTTTGTATTTAAAAAAATTAATTTATTAAACCATTATTTGTTAAATTTCAAATTTATTAATTATCATAATTATCAATATGAATATTTAATCAAAATACTATGTGATGTTAATAAAACATATAGATTAAAATCAATTTGAGAAAGTAAAAGATTCTAATAATGAAAAAGATCAGTATCTTCTAGAAATCCAAAAACAAAATTTTAAAAATTGTGGATGACTTTATATCCAAAACAATTATGAATATCTTTGTAATAAAAAATTAAATTAAATGGGCGAGAAACCAAGGTGTACAAGTGATTACTTTGTGAATATATTTTTTTTCTATCTACTTGTGCCTGAACCAAATTAACTGTGAAATTGTTAATCATGAAATATTCAAGAATCAATCTTCTCCAATTCATGTGAAAACTCATTATTGTGTCATGGTCTCCTCAAACAGCCCCCACCAATTTAATTGGAGAAGTACAGCCGTCCTGTTTTGAACACCCAACAAGGTTTTCAAATCTTATCTAACACCACCCATTGAAGATTCAGACAGCCTCATGGACTGGTGTCATAGATTTATTCGTTCAAGGGATCTGATGGGAACTGGATATGGCCAGCCCAGTGCAGCCTTCTGATCCTAATGTTTCTTACAACATCAGACTCATTTAACAAGGCTCTTCTATGTTCATGCGCCTTCTCTATGTTGAACCATCTTTAGCTAGACCATAAATGCATCAAGGGATTTTTCTTTAAAATGGTCGAAGATCTCTTCCATCAGATTTTGAGAAGGTTTCTGACTGAACATAAGCATTAGCCTGATTAATGTCTTTAAAATCTTATTTTTGTGTCTTGCGACACTAAGCTACTTTCCAGATGCTGATACAGTCCAAAATAGCACCTATAGGCTGATGGCATTTGCTTCCTTATCTCATCCGAAACCTGAGTACATTTATCTGTGATTCCAGATACATATTTGGTTTTAGATGTATTAATAATAAATCTTAACTTCCTTATAATTAACTAATAATTATTCATAATTGAACAATTTTATCAATACTGAGGGGTAAATTTTATTTGACTCAGGTTGATAGTAAGAACTATTATTAGCAAAATTGTAATTTATACCCTTTGGCTTCCCACCCAAATGTCAAGAAATCTATGATTTGGATTTTAATCTAATAATAAAAACTTAAACATTAACCTACCTTCATACCATTAAACACTTCACCTTTATCATTTAGTATAGTGTAACCTCGAAATGGATATGGTCTTATTATATTTCGATACAATTTGTGCCCTAATGCTATAAATTCTTCGTCAATAGGCATTTCTTGTACCTTAAAAAAAAAAAAAAATGTATATATAAATATCCAATACCATTAGGAAAAAATTTTTAGTCTAATGTTACATCATATATTTACTATCAAAATAACAAATTATGTACTATATGAGAAGAAGATGGTAGTCTCCTAATGAAACAATACTTTTTTAAAAATTATTTTTTATCATAAAGGAAATTCATTGTAGAATCCAAAAATGGTGAAAAATGTGCTTCTATTTGTTTATCATTTTGTAAATTTTTACTTTCACTTATCAATACATGGAATATATAGTGATGAAAAGTAGTGGCTATGCATAAAATTTTTAATCTGAGTTGCTAGCAGAAATGCACATTTTGAGGTCCTCGAGTCCAAATAACCTAGTCTTACAAAATAGTCAGTGTATATAAAGTCCTAGGGAACTAAAATTATATATTTAAAGCGGGTTTATACTTGGGATGTGACTCTCAATGAATCAATGTACAATTAAGTGATCTATAATATTAAACAGTTTTTATCCTCATTAAATGCCGAATTTGCAAACGATCTTTCTTGATTGCATTATGGCTTCATTATATTTTGTTAAACTTTTATATTCTTGGCAGGAAAAAAACTTATACCCATAATTCCCACTTGAAAACCAAAGAACCAAAAAACTTGAAATACAAAGTTTCACCTTTTCTGGTTCTTAGATTTTTTTTTTTTTTCCAAAAAAAGGAATACCTTCAACACTAGCCCACCTATCTCCACAAAACTTGGGGATGTACATAGGGTGTTAAATGGAAGTTGTGTGATGTGTGCGCCACACCAAATTTTTAGTTTAGTTTTTTACCATATTAGACTATTATCTTAATTTTAGAATAAAGATTCTTTTAGCTATAAATTTTTAAAATGATATATAAATAAAATATGTGGCTACAGATAGAAATTATTAAAATGAGAAAAAAATCAAGGAACTAGTTTATCCCTTAGCATACCTCAGTGTAACATTACAAGTGGATCATAAGGGAGATTTATTTGAAAGACAAAATCATAATAGATGAATCAATGTATTAGAGAGCCCAGTGTAATAAAAATAATTATATACATGTTACAAATACAAATTTATAAATTAGATGGACTAATACAAATTTATAAATTAGATGGACTAATACAAATTTATAAATTAGATGGACTAATACAAATTTATAAATTAGATGGACTAAATAAATTTATAAATTAGATGGACTAATTAGATTTTTAGTTAAGAAAACTATTACATAGAAGATATTTCACAAGGATTTTAATTAAATAATTTTGAAATAAGTTCTTCTCAGTAACAACTTCTTTAATTAAGTTAATTTTTATTAATATATTCTTGTTTGAGAGTGGTTTAGTTTATTTAAAAACAATATTTGATCCTTTTTCTCAACTTTATTCTTTTTAAAAACCTTCCAACGTTTCGACCACTTAGGTCATTTTCAAGGATACCTACAAACACTCCTTTACTTTGTTGTCATTTTTTCTTTTAAAATTCTTAAAAATGCCGGCTAATTGCCTTTGCCCCATATAATTTCTTCTGTATAATTCTCTCCTAAATTAAAAATTTGTACTAACCACTTTTCTTTCTATCATTTACATTTGCAAACTTTAAACAGAACCTACCTTCAACAGGTTAGGATTCTGTTATTATTTATTTTAAGAATTTTAAAAGAAAAAATGACAACAAAGTAAAGGAGTGTTTGTAGGTATCCTTGAAAATGACCTAAGTGGTCGAAACGGAAGGTTTTTAAAAAGAATAAAGTTGAGAAAAAGGATCAAATATTGGTTTAAATAATTCTTTAATTAATTTTATAATCCAGATTTTATCTACTTCCTAGTTCAATCAAGAAAATAATTGTACATAATAGTGTTTTAAAATCATTAAAGACAAAGTAAGTAAAAAAAAAAAATAAATAAAATAAAATTATCACATACTGTTTTTAAAATATGTTTTATGCCTTGTTCATGCCTAGCTGAAGCAACAAAAAGTCTTGGAAGACCATCTGGCAAAACTCCAACTTTCGGTTCCTTTTTCTTGGTTTTTGGATTTCGTTTGATGATGACATGTGACAATGATCCATCTGCTGAATATGTGTTGACTCCAATATAATTACCTTCCAGTTTGGTAGGCTCTGTAATCACCTGGTTAGAAGCATTTCAATATTAGAAAAAAAATAACAAGAAAAAAAGCCTTATTCCTAAATATGTATTTTGAATATACCTTCAGTGCTCCACTCTTGAGAGCTGGAACATCATTGTTAGATGTTGAATAGTGCAAGTTTGGTGGTATGATTCCTCTGTCAAAAGAATATAATGCCTTAGCTAAAGCTACCCCAGCTGCTGCGTCTTCACAGTGGCCCACGTTAGATTTGATTGATCCTATTAGTAATGGTTTTTCTCTTTCTTTCAACAAGACATTAGCAATACTGTTCAATTCGACTTTATCCCAGTACTGTAAATAAAGACTAGTGAAAGTTATTAGTATCATAAGCATAACAACTTTAATATTTCATCAAAATAAATTTTAATTTATCTTGTATAGAGGATATCTAAATTTATAATTAGTGACCAATAAAAACAGCATAAAAAAAGACATGATAATAAAACAAAAGTATGATTGGTAATTAATTATTAAAAGAAAACATGGCTCAATGCAACATGTATGAGGATGACAAAATATCACCTAACTGTTGGTCAGGTAACATCACCTGACGGCCAAACATTTCTTTAAAGAGACAAGTAAGGATCTTGTTTTACACTGCTAAGTCCAAATAGGTGTGTGCTTGTTGTATGCTAAGTCACTTTCTCGGTGCACATTCCATCAATGTAAAAGAGCAAAATCTTATATGTACGTCCATTGTGTCATCTAACAAGATGAAAGTAAAACTGATTGTATGAATTCAAAATCTTTAACAGCAGTAACATTTACTTCAATAATAACATTAATATTCAAGGATAAGATGATATTTTGTGGGATTGTTTTTTTTTTTTTCCAATGTAGATAGAGTTGTGTGTAATGTTATGACACAACTTGACTAATATTGCAACATTTTCGGAACATCACTGTTACACCATCAGTTTCACTTGATGTATATGAAGCCCTATTTAGTTGATACTGAATGTATCGTCAACTATTTTTCCACATGAACTGATTAGAAGCCAGTGGGAAAACTGAAAAACTAATTGTGAAATCCTGCTCATCGGGTAAAAAATCAAGTTATTTTTCTATCAATTGCAATTGATATTGATTGGCAATAAAAATAGACGCATTTATAGAATTTTTAGTATAATAGATCATGGATAACATCAGACATACTATCAACAGTGATTACAAAGGCGAATTGCTATGGACGGAAAACAATGCTTTGTGTTGTGTGGGATCAGAAGGTGAAACCATTAATACAGAACGCCATCAAAACGAAAGATCAATTGGAATTAAGCTTTCCATGGAAAATTAACAGAATATTAAAAAAAAAGGCAGTAGTACTTGATTTTGTTTCATGATAATGCACCAGCACACACAGTAAAACTGGTCAAAGAAACAATTGAAATATTCCGCAAGGAAATACCATGCAATACTTTGCCCAGGGCTTTTTCATTTTTTATGAAGTCAACATCTTCAGTAAACTATAAATAAATAATCATGATGAACATTTGATAAGTTTTAATTAAAGATATATGTATTATAGTATCAAATTAATTTATATGTATCTCCATTATATTACCAACATACTTTTAAAGCTTCTCCAGAACATTCAATGTAAACCAATTCTTTTATAAGATTAGGATATTTCTCATAAGCTTTTTTCATAATTTTTGAGGCATTTTCGGCATCTACATCAGCAGGGGGCACATTTTTATTGAAGCAATCTCCAATTATAGTATCTATGACAGTTCCATAAATTCGTTGAGCATCTTGTTTTCTTTGTACAAATAATACCACACAAGCTTCTGATCTGGTATATCCATCGGCTACAAAATATTGAACATATTTTAATTTTGAAGTGGAAACTATTTTAAGACATGTATATTGTATAAATTGGCTTAAAATAGGATTAATGAATTTTAGGAAAAGAATTTCTTCTAAAATATTCAATTACTTAAAGTTCCTTAGTCTGATCCAGTTGTGTGGTTGATAATGTATAAGAGGTAAATATTAAAAGAAAAAAATAATAAAATAACTATTATGCAAAGCTAAAAAGAAAAAGCTCTTGTGTAAAGTCGTTTACGATTTGAGGAATATGCATGAATGTGGAACATTGAATAATAGTAATAATGGGTACTTAATAGGGCTCTTAGAATATGTTCTAATGGAATGATAATCATACCATTATCAGAAAAACATTTAGTTTTTCCATCTTCATTCAAGCGTCCCATTTGTTTGTAATGAAAAGAACATTCATCCAACCTTTCTACATTTGTACCACCAATAATCGCAGCTTCAGCCATACCACTAGAGACAAGTGATTGAGCATATTTTAATCCTTCCAGCATTCCATTCCAAGATCCGTCAATGTTGTAACTTGGACCTAAATTATATTCATGAATCATTACTAGAGCATGTATAAATCAATGTTTCAGAACTCAAGTCTGTTTGTTACTATCCTGGCAGCAATATAAATATTAACAATAATCATTGTAGTTTATTTCCCTTCAAATCAATAAATGATTATACACAAAAGTAACATACCTTTAAGGTTTAAAGCATGTGATAGTCTGTTAGCCATCATACACTGACTTCCTCCGACAATGCTAAAACCATTATTAGCCTTCTCAACAGAGTAAATAAGATCATACTTTGATGGACCTGATCCAACAACAACCAAGATCTCTTTTCCCGTCAAGTCATAAGGATTTACTCCTATAATGAAAAAAAATAGTTCATTTAATTTACCATTCCTTTTCATTATTCCTTAGATCTGGGTGTCTATAAATTTATAAAAATTACTAAAATAATAAAAAGATTATATCTAAAAATTAAATGATCATATAGTATATTTCTTTATTTAAAAAAATTAATTAATTTACTGAGAAAAATGTTTTTCACAAACAATAATTTATCCATTTCTTAAGGCTAAGGCATATTTCTGTATTTATTTGGAATAAACCCAGTTACATATATACAAAAAGTACAAATTATCTACATTAGTATGAATACAAATACATAAAAATTATTTGCATTTATAAAAATTCAAAAACTTAAAAATTATTTACATCAATATATATACAAATGGGGCTTTAATGGGGAAGTGATGCGCAATATATGGTAGGCCTTATCATACACCAACCATCACCAGAACCAACCATCTTGCCTAGCCTCCCCTACTCCACTCTCATCTACTCGTGGTAAGCCCTGTTGAGTTGAGTAATCCATGGCAAAGTTGTGGTACCCAATCTCTTCAGAGGCATGGATCAACGAGCAGACAAGAGATGGAGGTCCTGGTGGGGCGGCCCTGGGGTAACCAGAGATTGGGCTCACCAGGATGCAGTGCACCGACAGGAGGATGCACAATGGAGTGAAAGAACTCAAAATGATCAACGATGGCATCCACAGATCAAAAGTCAGTAGATCTACTGTGGATGGGCAGAAGAGGCTCATTAGTCCGACTAAGAAAGCTCTTCCAAGAGAGAGGAACTCTGAAATCAAACCTCTGGCCCTCTAGGTTGGGGGTTGGGCGCATAATACATAATATAAATACATAATACAAATACATAATATAAAAATATGAATACATGAATAAATTTCAACATAATATGTTATCCCTAGTCGGACTACATAGGATCTCACAGTATGCATCAAGAACACTCTGACAATGGTTTTAGGCTTGTCAACTTTGCGATATGTTAGAACATGATCTTAAGGGGATCATTCTTTCCTCACAAAGACATCCACAAAGGCACCTGGAAATCTCCAAATGGATCCACAGTTAATCAAATAGACCACGTATTGATTGACATGCGACAAATCAGATATGGTTGACTTAAGTGTGTATAGGAGCGCTAATGTGGACAGCGACCATTTTCTTCTAGTTGTCCGATTAACAGCAAGGATCCCCAGGACTAGGAATGAGAAGGGCGCTAAACGTGTTAGATATAACACTGAACTACTGAAGAATGAGGAGGCTGAGAAAAGAGTTGAAGACAGGACTAATGAAAAGGTAAGGGAAGCTAAAATGAGTATGAGGTTAGTCTGAATATCGAACATAGAACATAGCTGGTCTAATCACAAGAAAACCCTGATGGACGTGGCAGAAGAGACCATTGGTAAAAAGCAACATAATAGGAGGGACGAATGGTTTGATAGGGAGTTTGAGGAAGTAACTGAGAGAAAAAATGAATGCTATAGAATTGTAACACAGAGAAGAGGTACTAGGGCTCCTCAAGAGGAATATAAGATAGCAAGAAGAGTGGAAAAGAAACTTCACTGAAAGAAAAAGAGGTTGTACATCGAGAAACAGCTGGAAGCAATATAAGAGTATAAAAGTAAATAATTTAAGACAAGAATGCAAGCCTTGAACAACCGCATGCAGGGGAGATAACGGAGAGAGCATTAGTGATCAGAACACGTCTTAAACCTGAATCATACTTTTAATTTCGACAATCTTTCAATTCTTGTCACTGTCCCCAACCATAAAAAAGGCCTTATCTCGGAGTCCATTTACATAAATTTAACGGAGAATTACGTCAATCATACTGCATCTCCCTTACATACCGACACATTTTGAAGCTAATAAAAACTTCATAATACTTCTTTTGTCTTCGTTCTGCATTTCAGAAGCCCAATTTCCTGTCATATCTTCTATTCTTGCTTTTCCAAATTTTCACCCCATATTTAATTAGTTTTATAATTACTATCTATTTATTATTTTTTTTGACCAAATTCCATTTAATGATACGCACGGTCAATGAGCATTCTTCCAAAATTTATGGTAGTAGGTGGTAGATATCCAAACTCACACTTCCAAATTAATAACTATATTTACTTTCTGAATATTATTCTTTAGCACCATTTCTTGACTTCTATTTTTTCTTAAATTTACTGTATTTTCAATTATGATGGGAAGAGTTAAAATAGTTTTTATGATATTTGAATCTGCTCAACATGGCCTTGATTCAACGGACTTGTTGACTGAAGAATACGTACCGCCATCTTGGTTTTGTTTTGAATCACGAATTTATTATGGACAATGAAAATTAGTTAGCTTGCTTTTTGGATAAACAAAACAAATGAACAATATTAAAATGATACATAAAATAAAACATATCAAAAACCCTTTATACATCAAAATATACTATTTACTCAAAAAGAGCATATTACAATATATATATATATAAATTTTTTGTGGATGGTTTATAGATCCCAGATTAATTGTACAGTATCCAATCTAACTGAGCCATCTCACATATCATTAAATATTTTTCATCTCTAAGGAAAATATTTTTGAGAGGGGTGTATGGGAGAGGTTGACCTCTCATGGCTCATGTATGATTATTGTTCGTCATTTTAACAGTTACCTAATAATTGATATGATCGCTTATCATCAATATTTTAATATATTATATAAATTGAAATGTCCGCTTACCAGAGTCGCAAATAGCTCCAAATGCGGTTTCTAGAATAACGCAGGTGTTTATATCCATCTTCTCAGCAAGCCTAGTGTGTATGCCAAACATCGTATGGTCGAAACTTTTTTGTCCAGGCAAAGATCCTTTGTATCTTGGTAAGTTCAAAACATCTACGGTCATAGAATATTTTTATTAATTTGCTTATTTTACTTAAATATTTAATTACCTACATATTTGTTCCCCCCCCACTATTTTTATGACTTTATTTTATATAATTTTATACATATATTTACTGACTAGATTTTCATACGTATTTTATTATTTGTTCTTTCCTCTTACTTAATTTTATAAATAATTTTCTAATACAACCTTCATCTTGTTATAATACCTAGACTACACATGTCTTTCAATACCATTTTTTATTTTATGTTAGTTGTTTTATTATTTTCTAATCATCCTCTAATTCATTATGGTTATCTTGTTTTTTTTTTCTTAGCCCAGATGAAGGCTTGAAATTCTTACCGAAACGTTGGCACTAAAAAATAGGTTTTTACTTATAGTACAAGAACCCAAGAGGAGAAAAAAGGCAGTTATCTCACCCCAATTTTTGATTACTTTAATGAAAACTAAGTATAATTACTAAAAATTGATTAGTCTGCCAAGTATAAGTAGGGGGAATAAAAAATGGCGCCTGTTTGAAGGCGATAAAAAAAATTAATTTTTCATTCGGAGCTCTATATCATAAAAAGTAGGAACAACACAAGAAAACCTAAGAGAACGTCATTTAAAGATGAGCAAATTTGCTAAAATATGATTCCTAAAAGAGTTATTTACGTTAAATAGTTCTTGAGATATAGCTTTTTAAAAAGAAACATTTCATAAAAATGTTGTATGGGACGTACTAAAAGAGCATTTGTTAGTGAATTTATTTGGAAAAATCTATATCTCAAAAACCATTTGACGTACGGATGTCTATTAGCACTCAAATTGAAGCTAGTTTAATGAGCTATAAAGTAGTTTATGATGTTTATCTTCGTAGGAGTAATAGCTTTCATGAAATTTGCTAATATAAATTGAGTTATAGTTGTTCGGACAAATGTTTATTTGCCAAATTTATATTCATATGTGAATATCATAAAAACTACTACCCCTACGAAGATAAGTGTCATAAACTACTTTATAGTAAGTTAAATTTCCTTTCTTTCGAGTGTTGGCAGACATATGTGCGTCATATGGATCTAGAGATATGTTTTTTTCAAAAATCCAACATTTTATACGAACAACTAGAAATTAACATTTTGTGAGTTTATTTTGTCAATTATCATAAAAACTACTGGTCCTACTAAGATAAACATTATTGACTATTTCATAGTAAATTTAACTAGCTTTAATTTGAGCGCTAGCAGACATCTCTACGTCCAATGGTTTCTGAAATGAAGTTTTTCATAAATCAAACTTATTGTCCGGACAACTATAAATCAATTTATTTTAGCAAATGTCATGAAAACTACTATTCCTACGAAGGTAAAGGTCATAAACTTCTGTATAGTCCATTAAACTAGCTTTAATTTGAGTGCTAATAGACATCTGTACGTCACATTGTTCCTGAGATATAGATTTCTCACAATAAATTAACTAACTACTAATCTTTCAGTAGAAAAATTCTTAAGAAAATTTGCTTTAAAAAGCTATATCTCGTGAACTATTGGAGGTAAATAGCTCTTTTAGGGCTAATATTTCAGCAAATTTACTCTTCTTTAATAATGAGCTCTTAAATTTTCTAGTGTGGTTGGTAGTTTTTAATGAAAAATTAGTGTTTTTCAAGGTTTTGAAACAGCCGCCATTTTTTATTCCCCCTACCTATACTTGACAGACTCATCAGCTCTGACTATTAATTATACATAGTTTTCATTAAAGTAATCAAAAATTGGGGTGAAATAACTGCCTTTTTTTCTTCCCGGCTTTTGTACTATTATTTGTTATCACTGATCGTACCCCCAATCATCTCCTATCTAGAGTTATTAGTACTGGAGCTTCTTTCACTCTCTAATTTCTACTTTGGGATAGTCCAAAGTTCCTACAGTTGCTCTACTTGCTAAACCGCAACTCCAGGCTACGGTAGTACGTCCAAAATAAAATATAAAAAAAAATTATTAAGTCGTGTCACTTAAAAAACACAGCAGTGTGCGGAATAATGAATAAAGAAATATAAATGTAATCATACCCAGTTTTGCTTCGGTGTCACACGATATGACATTTTGGCCTTGAACCAGGTACTTCCATAGCTCTTCTGTATTACCAGCTCCTGGATATCGCCCTGAGATGCCAGATACCACTACCTCACTTCTCTGCTCCATTGTCTGGAAAAATATCATTCTAGTTAGTTAGTAAATTAAATTATTATGTATAAATTATTATTAGAGAAACATTTTTTAAAAAAAAATTATTTTTCGTTTTGTTCAAAATCGAAGCTTGTCACATTCTTGCCCCAAACAATTCGATTATTACGCAATATTAATAACATATTTCCATACTATCATTATTGTAAATATAACTTATTTCTAAATGTTGATACACATATACCTCGTGAACTGTATCTTGAACATTATTAAAACTAAAGAAAAAAAAATTTGTTTATTTTTTTCATAAATAGTCTACTTTAAAAACTTATGTAGTTGTTTGAATTTGAGGGCAAAAAACTACGGACGGTTATCATTGCCCTTGTAAATAAAAAATATATCTAGTTAATTATTGTTTATCAAACTAGATATTAAAATTTTTTTATAATAGAATAATTTATGATACTAATTATTTTGGTAATTAAATTACGATAATCATATCAACTAATAATTAATGATAAATCTTAAATATAAACAATGATATTATGTTTTATAATAAACCAGATGCATATCTGAACTAGATTTAATGAACTTAATGCTGTTGCTAATGTTCTCTTCACTGCCACCAAAGGTCTTGGAGATTTGTCGAGGAACACTAAAATTTTCCACAGATCCCTCTGAATCGAGAAAACTTCTCAAAGATGTAAAACACAGACATAATTATTTAAAAAGTTAACAATGAGGTGGATCTTTTCTTGTTATAGAAAGATTTACCACAAGATGGTCATGGTTTAACCGGCAATGTATAATTCTGAGGCGCGTTATCACCACCTTCTCTATTTTACATCGTCTGGAGGATGGGGCCCAGCAACTCACAACTTAAATAATTATTTTAGCCAAAAACTTCAGAATTTTTAAATCAGATATCATTAGTTATAAAGAAACAAATTTGATTTCATTTTGTTGCGAATTTAGTAAAGTATATAATATTAAGTAGTAATTTTTGCCTTGATATTGGTCCTTGGAGTTGATGAAATCTAAACCGGAAAATTTAGTGTTTTCTTTAAATTAAAAAATTATCCGAATCTCTATCGAATTAAAAAACTTCTATTTATCATTAGCCATCTATCATAAAAAATCAGAACCGCCTAATTTGATGCAAGGCAATATATGTACCATTTTACTAGACCTACGAATTGTTTGCTGATAAAATTAAGAAACTATTATAAAATACCCATAATCGTACCTTGAAAATTCATTGTGTTCATTTGTATCAAGAATTTCCTCGAATTTTCATTAATGTTTATTAAATAGCTTTGCTTTTGTGCTCTACGATCACCTAATCTAAGATATTTTCCTACAAATTAGTTACTATTATGAAGGAAATTCATCGTAGATTCCGAACCTGGTGCCAAAAGTTGAGAAATGTTTATAGGAAAAAACGTGGTTTTCATGGAAACACATTTCTCGAAAACGATTTAGACTGGAAGGTGAGATTGTTGGCTCTGTACGACATTTTTAGTAAAATAATGCTCCTTAATAGAGTCCAATTAATTAAATTATTACACTTATGAACATACATATATTGAATACATACAATATTTCTCCTTCTCGGAGATCACTATGTGATATTATAAAACAATAGCATGATATAACTTCAATTAAATCAGGTTTTACAAACCAAGAAATGCAATGTCTCTTGCTAGTCCCTAATCAATCCAATGAGACTTCAAGCTATGGTCACCCTTTTTCGAAATGGATTATATATTTATTTAAGGATGACGTTGATTTAATTCATTTCCGATAATAGTAATGCGATGTTAAATGCTATTTACAACAAGTATTATTTACATACGCATATTATTAACTGAGGATATTGACGTCATGAAGAGGAATTATATGTATAATATTATCTCAAACTTTCCGCTTATGAATTAGCCATTGTATATGCATTACGTTTCCGATATGTCATAGTCATTTCCAGCGCTATCAATTATTATAATTATATTAAATATATAATATATTGAATTATATTAAATCGATCGATTAATATAATTTATTTTGTAGAAGTGATCTATAGAACGTGAGGTGTTTGCTAGTCATAACGGGGAAGTAATTTCATACTGAATTTAAATGTTGGCCCCTAAACGGACAACTTTAATATCTTCAAAATTCTTTTCCAGATTAAGTGCTACAAAGGCACAATCTCGCGTCTACAACAGCACCGGTTCGATTCCTACATGCGAGTTGACTTTTATTTCGTGACTGAGACCTCTACCTTCTTGCTGTGGTTAGAATAGGTCGGTACCCAATAGGATAACTTCCCTCCTCCAGTATGTCAGAAGTAGCCAGGTAAGAGGAAAAAAAAAGAATGAATAATAGGAGATTAGTGTCTGAATGTATTACGTATTTTCATATTATGTTTCTAATGTGTATATGTGTACATACACACAACGTTTATAAGCGTGGACATAACTATTATTATTGCTCCTACCTGGACCTAGGTCAATGGATGCTGGCTGATACTAGAAAAATTTAATCTTTAGTATTCATTTGTTCCCTATCGATACACGCAGTCTCGAGCAACACTGCTGTCTCAGGTACTAAAAGAAAAAGACAAGACCTTAATGCTGTTCAGAGTCGATTCCCGGAAAAATCATTAGTAGATATTATCAACGGCAGCACCCTAAATTTATCAAGTTTGCATTTTTGTTTCAGTTCCTCGTCCAGATCCTATAATTTTTGATTTTTTTTCCGGGATCCTCCTTGTACAGATTGTCAGCGGATGGTTTCTCTATTTCAATATTATTTGCTCGTTTTTCTCTCTTCTTGATCAGCAAGATAAATGGTTTATTGCGAGGAATAGTGTGGTGTATTTGTCCCAATATAGCTTGACAAGCCGCCTATCGATTTCTGATAGTGAGATATACTTAAAGTAGGTGACTTCAAGAATTTAAAATTTAATTTAATAATAATAAATTTAACTTATATTCTTCCTTGTGATAATTACCATCCCGCTTGTCTTATTTTACCGATCTGAAGTGTAGTATAAAAAATTAATTTATATCCCTATGTATAATGTAAAATTTTATTATTCAACGTGTTCCCAAGTAATCCATACAAATTTGAACATTTGACATTTATTTGAACTAATGCTTTTAAAATATTGAATTAACATGAAATGAAAACTGTACCTAAGTCTGTAAAAAGCAAAATATTGGGTATGATGTGAAAATAAACACCAGCAGGAAAAATTATCAGAAAGTGAATAGAAGAATTATCCATAGCGACTTTTCGAGCCTACTTAGGTCCTGCTCGGCGGTTCGTTTAAGTCGTCGGGTAAAGGTTATCAGAGACCATGGTTTACAATGTCTTTTAGATGGGTGATGTTAAGTTACATGCCAAAAATGAGAATAACCCGCTTGGCCTTTTTAAAATAGTAAGGGTCTTCAGTGAGGACAATTTATATGGTATTTTTAAGTCTTGAAGTCACCTTCAAGAATTTCAAATTTGTTTCCTAGTTCTAGGTGTAATTTTCGCCATTTCGTTGTGCTCCAGCTTTATTCTTTACCTGCTAGCGACAGCCTGATGTAATGAATCCTATTCCTTAGTCTTCACTCGCAGTTGCGATTCTGCAACGACTTATCAACATTGACGGTGCATGTAAGTTCTTGTAAATATCATATGGCCTTGAATAGCCAAAATATATGGTATTTTTTAGTACTCCTACGCAACTTCAATCCTATCCCATTATTTGGAGCACACTTGTTGGCTTTGAAATTGTTCCGAATATGTTCTTCATCGAGGCGAGTGTTTCAAAGACTTGATAACTCTCATCCTTCCCCTGTTCATAGAATATACAATTTCACCATTAATTATTTCGCGTTAGGTTTCCGGAAATTCACCATGTTCACGATAAGATATGAATCTATTGCAGCTATGTCTGCATGAATCCATTTAAAAAAATACCATATAAATTGTCCAAATTACAATTTTTAAATTCATTATACAAATTTTAAATTCTTGAAGGTGACTTCAAGACTTAAAAATACCATATAAATTGTCCTCACTGAAGACCCTTACTATTTTAAAAAGGCCAAGCGGGTTATTCTTGAGAATTGAAGCTGAAACAACTGTATGTATTGTGAAACTTTAAAAAGCTTGATATTCATTTTATTTACATTTTCTGGTTTCATCCTTTGATATCGGTTATATAAAAATTATTTGTTTTTCAAAATCGCAAAGTTGGTTTATATATCTTGATTTAATAGAAAAGTTCCTGTGTATGGTGGTGACCCTAAAATCTCGGTATTATACGAATAATATATAATCCCTGTATTAATCTGAAATTCATAAATATAATTTCTGAGTGTCTACGGCTATCGGAATCTTTCTTTTCTTCTATTAACAAAAACATTAGTTGTGCTGAGGAAGGAGAAAAGTACTGTGATCTCCTTGAGTTCTACTTTGCCAACATGATAGACTGAAAAATGTTTTGCAGACTTAAATAACTTTACCTAAAGCCCAGTTTCCACGGTGGTGATAATGGCAGTAATAGTGATTGTCACTGCTGCTGAAGCCATCGTGTTAACTGTGACACTACTGTCGTACTTTCAGGTGAATGTTAAAAATTCATTGAAATAGTACAACTCACAACTTACCTAATTAATGTAATACTAGCTATCTGAGCACGCGAAACAACGAACAGCCTTGACAGTGAACTATCGTACCTTATAACCTCCGCTTACCAACCTTATAGCTAACTTATATACTTGTTTGTTTCCAATTTTATTATATATAGTGAAAATTGTTGTATTCATTCATCAGTTTATATCATTCATTGTTGAGCTATTAACTAGATTTAAAGGTGCTTTTACACGTTTGTCAAACCATAGTAAATTCGTGCATGTACAAGCCTGTGGATGAGTTATTTGGATTAGCTGGTACAAGTTGGCCAGAATTTGTGTTGATTGTCGGTTTTGGGGGACAGATCAAAGGGTCGCTTGTCCTGCATCCACACCTCTGTGTTCAGTTTGCATTATTTTAGAACTGTTAACAGATTAATTTGCTCTCCGTGTTTTAATTGATTAAATAAATTCTCCGACCTTCGGATTTAATAATTAACTCTACCTTAAGATTGTATATTTTAGAATTCTATAGATTCAGTATAAATACGTTCTTTTAATACTATCAATTAACTTTAAAGGTTTTTTAAAATATAAAATAGCAAAAATATGAGTTTATTAAGACATTATATGTTTGGGTAGCTAAATTAACAAGTACTTAATAAAGATTCATGAATGACCGTTGAATTTATAGGTACTATTTCTATGAATTTTTATGATTTACCAATACATGGTAATTAGAACTCCATTGATAAATTATTTTTTTTAGGGTTAAAAAATAATACAATAATTTACTTCTGATTAATGCTAAATAAATGGTAATAAATAAATTTTATATTCCTATGTTATTTGGGACACTTTGATAATTTGGCATCTGAAATCGGTTTCTGGAGTATTTCAGATCAAATTATAAAGGGTGATAATTATTATAGGGCCTTGATAATTATTTAAATAACGTTTTGAAATATAAACAATGTTTAATCAGGTTCAGAATATTTTAATAAATATAATAAATCATACTTCACCTTAGCTGAATGCCTATGTCAAAAGTCCAGTGAGGAGTGAACCACAGCACAATACCTCTTGGCACCGAATAGTTTTATAGTCTCATTTACATATGTCGGACTATTTAAAATGCACATATAATTTGTAATGTAAATCTATCAAATTTATTTATTAGAATATCATTGAACTATGGTAAGATATAGATAATAATCGATACTATAAGTTCATAATCATTATTAGATTATTTTTCGTGACAGAATGGAATCGTCTAGAACTAACGAACAGCTCAATTCTCAATAAAAAGAGTCGTATTCAAGCTTAAGCTAGTTTGCAATTTAGTGTCTCCCAGAATATATTATTGAGGAGTTGCCTCTGTTCTTGCGTTGAAGGTAATTCCTGTCGACAATGAATCGAAAATTTAATTTACAAGCAACATTTACTCCTCAAATTACTGTGGCATACATATTCCACACACAAAACAAATTGAATTTCAGCCCGAAAAAAAAGAATATATAATTGCTATGGAATAGTGGACGATACCATTAGATTGTCTCTTTACGTCTCATTTGAGTAGACAGGTTGTATTGTGTTCCTCGATTAAAATACTCAACAATAACACTCACCTTGAACTTAAGGTTATTAGACACATAAAGCAAGGCTGAATAAAGGGATTGCATATATGTGCATTTCTAATATGCATTTATTTATTATAGTATTTTAATTTCGGATATTTTCTTTTCGTGCTGGAAAAGTTGATTAAAAGAGTAATTAATATGTTGTTAGAAGTGACAGATATTTAAATTTTGTAAAGCCAAATTTATAAATACATGAGAATAATTTTAAAAACTGTCATTATATTTTCTTTATTGGCAACTTAAAGAGATGATTATATTAAACTCAGCTGTCTGCCTATGTTTATACATAATTTAATTTTTATTCATTTTAGTTTGTACTTAATTATTTTATTGTATTTAATATCATTATTTATCTACTTTTTATTTATAGTTAATATTTATATATGGTATGATTGTGTACTTAAATTTCTAATAACTATGCCTTTGGGTGTGGCAGTATGTATGTATAATAATAATATATATATAAATAATTGATTGCATAATTTCAAATAATGAAAAAGATGGTCAGGGGTGCGTTCAAAAGAGAACAAAAATAGTCAACAATTATTTACTTGTTGACGTTTCGCCCCACTATGTTGAGCTTCATCAGAGCTATAAAGATGCAAAACATGTAAAAATATTTTGACATAGCAGCGTAATAAGATAAAATAAGGTAAATTAAAGTATGGTTAAAAATACATAAACATAAGTGAAAACAAATTATATACAAATGGAAAATAATAAGAAATAAAATAGTATTAATATAAAATAAACAATGATAAGAATATTAAAAAAATTACGCAAACTATAAACAGTTAACTATTTTTTTTCTCTTTTTACCGTATCACTGAACATCTTCTTTATAATTATTACAATAAAAGTTGTTTTAAAAAATTATTAAATAGATAAAAGTTCAA
>NW_027115706.1:531889-532235 GCF_000696795.3 Halyomorpha halys | reverse complement strand
CTCACTTGTGAGGCATTGAATCATGGGTACTGCGGTATGTTATTAATATGTATGTACTTAAAATCAGAATAATCGAGACAAATAAATAAGATTCCTTATTAAATAGATATAACTTCAAAATAATATAGTATTAATATAAAATAAACAATGATAAGAATATAAACAAATTACGCAAACTATAAACAGTTAACAATTTTTTTCTCTTTTGACCGTATCCCTGATCATCTTCTTTATAATTATTCCAATAAAAGTTTTTTTTTAAATTATTAAATAGATATGAGTTCAAAATAATATAGTATTAATAAAAAATAAACAATCATAAGAATATTAAAAAATTACGCAAACT
>NW_027115706.1:514860-531189 GCF_000696795.3 Halyomorpha halys | reverse complement strand
TAAAAGTTGTTTTAAAAAATTATTAAATAGATAAAAGTTCAAAATAAAATAGTGTTAATATAAAATAAACAATCATAAGAATATTAAAAAATTACGCAAACTATTTTTTTCTCTCTTTACCGTGTCACTGATCATCTTCTTTATAATTATTCCAATAAAAGTTTTTTTTAAAAATTATTAAATAGATATAAGATCAAAATAAAAAAAAAATAGTATTAATATAAAATAAGCAGTCATAAGAATGTTAAAAAATTACGCAAACTATAAACAGTCAACTATTTTTTTCTCTTTTGACCGTACCCCTGATCATCTTCTTTGTAATTATTACAATATAAGTTGTTTTAAAAAATTATTAAATAAATAAAAGTTCAAAATAAAATAAGAAATAAAGTAGTATTAATATTTAGATGTTTATTAAATATGATTGCGAAGGAACGAAGATACAGGTCAGTAACCTCACTTGTGAGGCATTGAATCATGGGTACTGCGGTATGTTATTAATATGTATGTACTTAAAATCAGAATAATCGAGACAAATAAATAAGATTCCATCAAAACTCAATTGTATTTACTTCAAATCAATGGTTTGTAAGCTTATATATTATTGGCTGATTTCACATAGTATAAATTTGGTTACATCTTATAACTTGCGGGTCATTGTACACTTAAGCTATAGCTCTTGTCGTATAATATTCATACTATAACGATTTGTCTTACTGATATATTTTCTTTTACTTACCTAAGTATTGAATATATAGTATGGTAAAGTATTGCGACAGTGAAAAATTTCGAATTCGGGTTTTCGACAGAATACACATTTTAAGTTTTCATGAGTCTATTTAACCAAGTCTTGCCTAATTGTTTGTGTGTAGGTATGAAAGTACGAAATTAAAATTAAAAATCTAGGACATATGTTTACCTAGGATGTTACAGCAATTCTTTCGTTAAAATAGGATTTCTCAAATACTGCTCTTATGATTTTGATTAAACTCGCTAAATCAATGTAAAATTAAATTAGCCTTTATATCAGCTAGATTTTATTATCATTGGAATAGTTTGTCAAGGCTTGCATGGAAAACTTAACAAATCTTCTAAAGAACCTTTAATTTTGTTTATTTGGAATAAATAACCATTTCTCATTGTTTACTGTAATACAAAATAAATAAATATGAACTATGAAAGGATTTGGTAATTAACTAAACTGTAAACTCTACAAGGAAGAAGAAATAATAATTTCATTTGATGGATCAGATTCTCTTAAAGTAGTTTTCTTTTCATGGGTGTTCCCAGCAAGGGTTAGAGAGGAACAGCTGCCCTCTCTAGAAGTGAAAAAATTATTAATTTAATAAAAATTACTTCTTTCTAATAAACCACTGCTATAATTATATTTAATTTTGGTTTCATTCTCCTTTTCCGCGCTGAAATTTCATAACTTGAACGACCATGGCTTGCCTACCTCCTAGTTTATCCTGGGTAGTACGCCCTTGGTTCTTTTTTTGTAATTTTGGACCTATCAAAGTCAACGAATATTGAAAACCTTCGCAAGAAACACGTAAAAAATATTGACAACTCCATTGTTTTTATCTGCAGCTAATACACTCAACAAAGGAATGCTATTCTCAAGTTACCATTCTAGTCTCCATTTTATATTCTTTTTTCTTCTTGAATTGATCACACCAAACAATGGCAGCCCCACACTTTATTTTCTATATGCAATGTGTTCGATCGTGGTGGGTTACAACCATGTAACCGAAGGGCTGATATATTTATATTTTACATACTATAATTACCTATATATATATAATTTAAATATTATATAATTTATCTTGGGCATTGATAACTAGCTGATACTTTATAAAAGGCAAGCCCTACTAAGATAGGGATGTTTCGATATTCTAGTGTTTCAATACTTTCCA
Source organism: Halyomorpha halys (assembly GCF_000696795.3). Lineage (NCBI taxonomy): Eukaryota > Metazoa > Arthropoda > Insecta > Hemiptera > Pentatomidae > Halyomorpha > Halyomorpha halys. The sequence goes on along the minus strand of NW_027115706.1, from coordinate 529,273 downwards.
TCCGAAAGTATATAATATAATATCCGAAAGTATATCTGATACATGTAATATATTTGTATCGATCTTTCAGTTAAATTGTCGTATCGATAATAGTATCAATACTTTTATGGTACACTAACATCCCTTGGTAAACCAGTTGACTCAAATTGGATTCGCTTGTAGTCTAATTGATGTAGGAAAAATAAGGAAAATGTTTGTTGTGATTGTTGAACGCGGGGTTGGTGTGCACAAATAAACTTTTTACAGTTTCATTAGTTACGGTTAAATATCATAAAACATTCTTACTGTAGTGAGAACCTACCACACACACACACACACACACACACACACACACACACACACACACACACACACACACACACACACACACACAGAGCTCAATGCAACCTTCTAACTACTGTTATAAAACCGTTGCAAGCCGGTACTATCGATATATTCACACTTTGCCTCAGAGCAACGTGTATACAATAAAAAATGAATTTTTACATCTCACTTTAACTCTAGTGATAATTTGGACCTCCAACCCAATTTTTTGTGTCGCTGAAAACGAATATCAGGTTTGTTGACAGATATTTTTCCGAGGACTGTTTAAAAAAAACAACTGAAAATTTTGAAACTGAAAAGTGGGCTATCTTAAGCGGGTTGGTGGTTGATCGTCGAAAAAAATAATAAAATGTAGATTCTGTTTAATTTTGCTAAGAAAGATTTTCTCGAAAAAGTATATAGTTCATATACCATCCCTTGGTAAACCAGTTGACTCAAAGTGGATTCACTTGTAGTCTAATTGATATAGAAAAAATAAGGAAAATGTTTGTTGTAATTGTTGATCGCGAGGTTGGTGTAGACAAATAAACTTTTTACTGTTTTATTAGTTACGGTTAAATATCATAAAACGTTCTTACTGTGGTGAGAACCAACGACACATACACACACAGAGTGCTCGATGTAACCTTCTGACTACTGTTATAAAACCGTTGCAAGCCGGTACTATCGATATATTCACAGTTTGCCTCAGAGCAACGTGTATACAATAAAAAATGAATTTTTACATCTTACTTTAACTCTAATGATAAATTGGCCCTTCTACCCATTTTTTTGTGTCGCTGAAAACGAATATCAGGTTTGTTGACAAATATTTTTCCGAGGACTTTGTTTAAAAACTGAAAATTTTGAAACTGAAAAGTGGGCTATCTTAAGGGGGTTGGTGGTTGATCGTAGAAAAAAAATTAATAAAATGTAAATTCTGTTTAATTTTGCTAAGAAAGAATTTCACGAAAAAGTATATAGTTTACGAGATATGATTGGAAAAATTTAGTGTATTGATAGCATTAAAGACCAACAATTGAACCCAGAGTGCACAGGTTGTTTGCGTTCATACACTTGACTACATTATTACGTTACAGTACTCATTCTATTCCGAATTTAATTTGTTATATTACAATTTATTCGCTAGGATTAACCATTCAGAAATGTTAAGTGAATAAATTGATTAAACCAATTGGCCTCTTATTGTTAGTAAACATTACAGCACGGTCAGAAATGTGTGTAAATTTTGGACTCATTAAGACCATAAAGTTTAAAGACCATCAGAACTGTGTTTCACACAAGGAGGCCCCTCACCTCCGGATTTTAAACATAGTAACATTTAGAATGGATATTTCATAAGTAACAAATAAACATTGCAGGTAACCTTAAAATACCAAAGGTAATAAAAGATAATACCCAACACCATTTATTCCTTTTTTCACAATAAAGCACTCACTAATTCACTGTTTCTTTTCTGTTTTAAAGGGATCGGAAAAAAAAAAAAAAATGCGTTTCTATGTTAGGTGTGATAAACACTAATTTCTAAAATTATTTTCTGAGCTGGATTTTATGTCTCCTGCTTCTGTACTAATCATATTATTAGATATTTTTCGATATGTGTGTCATAAATCCATGCTCTTTTTAGAATTATATCCTTGAATTAGTCTATCTGCAAAGAGATTTTAAACACAGATGTGTTTTGATAAATGCGTCATTGCAATGAAGTAATTTAATCCATTATGAGGAACCATAAAACCAATACTTAAACATCATCCTTCATAGCATATAATCTGATTCTCCATAAAATTAAAGAGAAAAGAAATAAATTTGAATACCTTTAGCTCAATTAATCTATTAATCTAGCTCAAATTCAAGACTTCATGAAAAATAACTTACTGGCTGGTAAAAATCATAGCATATACGTATGAGGGTTCACCTGCTTTTGTTTGTGTGTTTAGTTTATTACTGATTTAGCAAAGAACGAGCACTTATTTATTTATTTATTGCAATAACATATTAGTGCACAAAATTTTTAAAAATTACATTGGCCCTTTGGTTTAATATGGGTCAAAAGGAAATGAAGTCCATCCTGTTACAGAAATACCAGCATTATAGAACACTTAATATTATAAAATATTATTTTATTAATTATGCCTACATCTATGAAATAGAAGATGCTTTATTAAAAAAGAAAATACTACAGCTATTACAATAAGTCATAAAAAATAGTGAAAAAAAAAATTTGTTTATCGACATGTAGGTTGGTACTTTGCTAATTTGTGAAATTGATTCTCAAGAGGTTAAATTATTTTGTTTTCTTATTCAATTTTGCTTCGCCTTCATAATTTTTGGTTTATTAGAAGCAACATACAGAAATTTTAAAGGAAGACAATTTATGTCCATCAAGATGTGACAAAAAAAGTATGAAATTACATTTTCATCTCCTATGCATTTAATTCCTCTAATTGCATTATGTGATTATGTGAAAAGAAAAAATTCCATTTGAACTTTATTCAAAGATTGAGAACAGGGCTATATCCGATCTGCACTATGATCAGCTGTTATGGTGTGAGTCCACTGTATTAAATAGTGATGTTCAATCATTTTTTTTTTTATTTTATTTATTTTTAAATTGTTACCTCTATGAAAATTTTAATTGATTTCTTCAGAAATATTCTGAATATTATAGGGAATTTTCTGAACTATTTATTTCATTGAAACTTTGTTATTTGTTGTACTCTTCTTGATATCATTGTGGTTTCAATTTATTTTTAGTCAGTAAAAGTTATGTTTTGAAGATATATTTTACTTATTACATTATTACTTTAGTAATTATTATGTTTGTAACAAAGACTCTATTTAAATTTTGAATCTGGATATTATGATCAATCATTTGACATCCAAACGATTGAAATTGGCATTGGCTATTAAAACTAATAACTAATAATAAAGTGTTTTCTTATTGGATTTTTTTGTTCAACCTCTAAAGACAATCTTTTGATCAACTCTGGAGCTCACTGAAGGATGCCATAAACATGCTAAAGTAGTTGAAAAATTTATTTTCGTTTGTCCCTAATTGTTGAAACAGAGATGCAATAATGCCTGCTTCACATAATTTTTGTTTGATAGAGTGTATCCTGAGACAACAATTACTATTATTCCTGCATAGCACCATTACAAAAACCACTCTGAAATTAGGCACCTTCTATTCATGGTGGAAATAAGAGGACAATTTATTGTAGAAAGATGATACTGGTGATGGTAAAAAAGATTCAAAATTAGTAGAAAACTATTTATTAGTTTCCAACGTTACACCCTAGTTTGTAGGGTTTATTAGGACTAAATGAGAACAAGATACAAACAATGTAAAATTTTATAAAACTAATAGAATACACTTGGAAAGAGTGTAAAAAAGAAGAACACAACAAACCAGAGGAATATAAATATAAGTGAATAGAATACTAATTAATAACAATAATGAGTGATAGAATTACTAATGTACAACTGGAGTAATGGATAGTGAAATAATACTTAATTGAAGGAGTAACAAAATACTTTTATCATATTTCACAATGATTGTTTTTTTTCTCATTTAGCCCTGCAAAGTGGGGCGAATTGTTACTAATATATAGTTTTCTACTATGTTACACCACATATCTTCCTAAACTCAGTTACACATTGTCAGCTATTAATATTCCAAGAGGACTATTGAGTTTAAAAGGCACAGGAGCAAACCGGATCGCATACAAATGTTTTCGATCGATTGATCTCCTGGCAGAAAATTAGGCCTGTTTCTCTCTAGCTGGTAAAATTCTTATCGTATGCAAGGGGCTTAAGACACTCTTTGGGTCTAGAGAGGAAGGAGAAATGAAATAGCGCTCTACCAACAACAATAAAGCTTCAAAATCAGTTCATTCTTGTTGAATGATCCGGTATATTCGATGCTTAATATACAACAAATGTTATTTAATTTTAAAATACATATATATTTTAACAATTATATACAAATGATTATAATTAATACATAACTATATACATTTCCAAAAAAGATCACCATCAAACAAATACATTATATCAAAATGAATTTTAATGAGAAACATTTTTATATGTTTAGCTTTCAAAACTGTTAATAAAATCTCCATCTCACTTTAAATATATAACAAAAAAATCAACATATAAAATTATTTATCACTCATTATTTCATGTTACATATTATTTTAAAATATAAATAAATTATTGAAGAAAACAGAGATTATAAAAATTTGATAGGCTGTTAAAAGTAATATTAAAAATTTATGATAAGTATTTATAAATACTTTCACCTCTTAACAATGATTTCAACCACACACTCATCTCAAAAGAATATAATGAAACAACGACTGACTTGATAAATTCAAAAGTGATACATACAGGAGTAATGGTAATTCTATTAAAAATGTGACTGGAATATATGAAGTATTTCTCAACTTATTTTATAGATAATTGGAGTCTTGTTGAGCTTCAGCTTTAAAATATAACTTAAACAAAAAATTGTCCAGCAAAGTTTCGTGTATTATTATATCATTCAATTTCTTACAATTTTATCCTGGCATTAATATTGAATGCATCAAAAACATCCATTTGTTAAAAATTTATAGACTTTTGGTGATTGAATAACTTTTAGAGACAAAAAGCAAAATAAAAAAAATAAAATAATTCAAATAATAAAGAGATTCAATCAAATTTTAAAACACAATCATGTTAAAAAAATAAAAACTTTACATTATATTTGAGTTTGGACATTTAATTTTGTACAATGGTTTGTTAAGAAATATACAAAATTAATGGAAAACAGTCAGATCTAAAAATATAGATTTATATAATCAATCAACTAAATTTAATATAAAGATTTTACAATTGATTTTCATATGATTTTTTGATAAATACCAATAATTCTGTGATAAAAAAGAAATATGGTAGCCATTATACATAAACATTTTATATCAAGAACAATGAACATTGTCAATGGAAATCATAGCAATAAAATTTTCAATAAAAACACAGAAATTGCACATAAAAATTTTGTTTTGCCAGGAGTATCCCACTTCTCATTTTTAATTTATCTGACATACAACAAATTCTCTATAAACATTCCTCTAACATTATAAATAAATGTCTCTCTGTTTTCATTATTATCTTTTGTATAATAATGCTATAAATTAATAAAAATATAAACAATCACGACTAGCAAATGTAAAAATATGTTGTAATTTACCAATAAATTTAATTCATAAAACATTTAAAATAGATATCATCATAGTATATCCATATGTCAAATCAGTTCCCTCTCACAATATACATAAACTTTTTCTTCTTTCTAAAAATAAGGTGTTCTATTATAATATTTACATTTTAAAGGCACTTCTTTTTTATTTGTTTTAAAATTTTATACAGGAATAAAAATCATCACAGATATCAAACTTTAACATGTTCAACACAACCTGTGGGTCCTTTCTATACATGATGAGTCTTTAACAAATTGAAAGTCATTCATTCTTCTAATAGTAGATTGTAGTGGAACAGACATCAGCGTAAAAATATGAGCCTGAACCGCTGGCAGCTTAAACAACCAAAAATATTGTTATACTATCAGTCTTCCATGTCAGGTTGAACATGTTAATACTTAGTTGCAAACTAGAATATCATCAAGAATGCAATAATTACATTCCTTATTAATGTTAAAATTTCTTACAACTTGCTAATGATCAAGTATCAATCAGCTTCATAATTCAGCAAGTTGTAAGAAATTTTTCTTTTTTTTTTTTTCTCCAAATTCACTAAGTGTCTTCACTTATTGTTGATCCCACATCACTATCACCAGATTTCTTAATCCCATTTGGCATTTGGTGATAATGTGTTTTTAATGAGCTTCCTGGGCGACTATAATCAAGGTGGTCATAAGTTTCTTCTGCAAAAACAGAATGTAACAATAATTAAAGTAAACTAATGAAACTTTTTTTTTATTTATATTAATTTTAAAAAAAATTATTACCTTGCAATTTCTTTGCATTATCTTTTAATTCTTCATATAAATGATCTTCTTTGTCTAATAAATCCTCTTCTGGATTATGATATACATTTGGATTGGCAAGATCAGCCTCTTTGTTCTTCATTAATATTGAAGAAGGACCACCTTGAGCACCTAAAACAGACAAAGAGCAAATAAACAAAGTAGATAAAGAGATGAAAAGTAATAAAATTGGTTAACTTTTAATACAGCTGAACTTCATGAGCTAGCATTCAATAAAATGATCCCATGAGCATCTGGCATATTTTGAAACCATGAAATTTAGTAGGTTTACATGGTCTGTGGTGGGGAAAAAAACAATATAATTTATGATCATTTTGCATGTAACATGTGACGGATTTTTGAACTCTCGAGTTTTAACCTCTTTTTATAAACATTCAGAATATGTTTTAATTTTTCTTAAACCAGAAAAACTGATTCATTGGCCCATTACACATTTCTAATTTAGGTAAATGTTTAATGTTCACCACTATACAATATTCATCAGTCTATGATATTCACAATTCACCATCCCGTACCTCTTCAGACCATTGTTTTCTTCCATGTGTTTTAGCTGATGTCCTTCCTAGAGTTTAGAGTCAATAAAATCAATTTTTCTTATATTGAGAAGCCACGTTCTCCAAACTGGACTATGTTTGGCTCACAATAGTTTTATATTTGTTTGAAGGCTAAATAAATTCTTTTGTATTGTGTCGTACAAGGGTTATTATATAAATTTTGGACCAGATCAAGTTAATTCCGATCAAAATATTTCACCAATCATACTCAGGCTATAACTTGATACAACTTTCTTTCCAAATTCTTCTGAAGTAATAAAGTAGATTATTATGTTTGTGATAACATATGCTAAGCCAAATGTCATCACCAGGTATTAATGTTTCAGTACAAGTTCTGTTCATAAGATATTAATTATTTGTATCATAAAAAATGTGGTTCAATTGTATATTTATAAAACATTACTGACAAAGTATCTGTAATAAAAGTATTATTTAAACAAAGAATTAAAAACAATCACAGAAAAAGCTAACAACACAGCAAAAACAAACAAAACAAATACTACAGAAATGCAGATCTCATCATTTTAATAAGTACCTTTCAGAAATCCAGGATCGACTCGATAAGCATCCAGTTTCTCTTTTTTCAAGTTTGAACTTTTCAAATTATTAATGAACTGATTATTAAGAGGTGATTCTTCATCCCTTATAGTTGATCCAAAAGAATACACTGGGTTATCGAAGTGATTTCGGTCTATGGAAAAAAAAATATTACATAAGAAAGATGAGTGAATGACAACTAAATAAAATATAGTTTTGTTAAATATTCTACAAAAAAAAAATGTTTAAAGTAAGTATAAACATTTTAATTGGTTATTGATTAATATAATAAAAAGAAAGCTAATATCATCTTGTTAGTTAGTTAATGTAATTTTAACCGAAATGTTTATATTACAAATACTCATCCTTTCTTATCTAATATTACACCTTGCAGTGTTGTTGTTTAACACATGAAAAAATTCTTAAAATCAGACCTTTAAGTTAGTTGAAGGATAATAATACATAAAACAAATTAATTGAGTTTCAGGACAATTTTAATTTGATATAGAGAAAAAACTATTATTAAGTAAAAAAAAAAGAAAAAAAAAAAAAAAAAAATGAACCATTTAGATAAACACATATGTCCAAGATTTTTCTACAACTGAGAAGAAACTAGAATATGGTATCAAAATTGAGCAGCAAAATATCATTGCTAATGGTAGTAATGATTAATAAAGAGCTGAATAGGAAGTGAGCATTTGAGCCTGCAAAAATATTTATATACCTCTTTTCTAAGATACCACAATAATTTCAAATTTCCTGAAAAATTATTGTCCTATTAAACATAGACGAACAGATATAAAACCTTCTTCCCACCAAAAAACAAAATGCAGACTCTGAGGCTAAATCCAACTAAAATATGCACTTCTCAACATGAATGGACTAAAAACAATAAATCAAGTCCTGACTTAGGCCACATATAGCTGAATTTATAACGGAAAATTATAAGTTTTTAAAAAATGGGAACTGTTCACGGAATATAGCTAGAAAGTCAAGGCTATATTACTTTGTACCACATCATATTATAATAATAATATAAGATTCTTAGTTCTATTTTTAATATACATGTTATTCATTGAGAAATGGAGGAGGAAGACTATAACCACAGAACAAAATTTCATCAGATATTGAATTTCAGATTCCTAATTAAATTTAGTAATTTTGTAAAAGGTCTAGAAATCGCTAATTTGAAGAACAAACCGAGGCCCACTAAGATAAAAAAGGTAAATACATTTTCATACCTGATCCTTCTGGATTCGCTGTGTAATGGATATTACACATTTGAGTTTTTAGGCTTTGGACCCTTCTTCTGTAATACAATACTATTAAAACTAGAACAGCAGCAACCAAAATAGCAAGGAAAGTTCCACCAACAATTGATCCAGCACCACCTGAACTAGCTCGCTCTGGAGGCTCGAGCACACTCTTTTCTGTTAACGGAACATCACAGTTCTCACCTAAACAGAAAATAACATACATAAAGTATTTTATCAATTACAAAGAACTCTCAAGTTTTTAACAGAGCCAATAAATCATAAGGTAACTTTTAATTAATGATCCTACTTGCCTATGGAAGATTTCTAACAGACTTTGTACTGCATCATGTAATTTTTTTTTTTATTGATTGATAAACTTTTAATTTTGAAATATTACATTTAATGAAGGACAACAGTGATAGGTATACAGGAGTTATACCGGAGGATATCTCCAGTACACATGTATACAACATATTTCAGTTCCAGTGACATTTAAATTTTTGAGGAGGATTGTAAGTATGAGTGAAGTTATGTAGAGATTAGGCTGATTAATGTATTAGGATGACCAGTGAGGTTTTGATAAAAGTTAGAGGATTCAGATCGTATGAAATCTAAAGCAATAACATCAAGTACAAAGTTAGCTACATATTTATTTATATCTAATGTATGATCAGTTCTGTTCTAAAACAATTGCAATTTCTTTCTTTATTTTATTGTTTGTTTTTTTAACTCATTATGGAAATAATTTTGACAAAAAAAAAAATTATAATGTTTCTTGGGCAATCTTTTAAGCACCACTTAAGAAGTGCAAAGCCACAAATGAATGCCCTAAGTACATAGCCTATGTTATATTATTCTTTTGAAGAGTGAAAGACTACTTTTTTTTATACAAAAATATATTATAATTTTTACTAATTAATAAAGGAATGTGAATGGTATTCACTGAGATGTTTATTTTACTGAATTGGTACTTTATAATAAATGATGGAAGTATAAAATATAAATACATAATAACAATCCTTTTGTTGTTTCATGTGTATAACTAAAAATAAAACCATCGAAAATACAATACCACTTACCAGTAAACCCTCTCCTACAGGAACAGCCATCAATTGCATGGCAGATGAAATTGTCATTTTTACATTGGCATAATTTCATACAGAATTCTCCATAATAATTATCTGGGCAAACTGTAAAATATAAAAAAAATAAAATAATTACTACAATTTTAATGAAAATGAACTATTAGGTATATTTGTTCTAAAAGCTTGCAGAAAAGCTGAAAATGTAAGGCAATAACATAAAGCCAAATTGTTGAATTAAATAGCAGCAATTTTTTTTTATTTTAAAGGTTATATTTTTGTGCCTTGACAATATTTCATGTCTAGCAAGCCTCAATTGTGTATGTATATATAAAAAGCATACTTACATTAATAAACCAATGCAAGTTAGGAAACAAAAAAGAAAAAAAAGGTTAGAAGAGTTTGAATGGTAAAGAAAAAAATTAATGAAGATTTAATCCTAATGTTCAGCCTACCTGAGACGAAAACGAAAAAATATTAATTAAGGAAAAAAAAAAAAATTGTTTTGACTCTAGGATCATTAAATGGTTCTCATTTTTTAAAATAATTTCAAAATTTATGAAATGAAAAATAATCTTTTCATAGGACAAGGTCCCCAAAGAGCTACAGAAATTGACATAAATAATTGCTTGTTGTCTAGTGTATAACCTTGTTAGTAAAGTAGTTTTCAGTGTAGGACTCCAATGGGAGTCTTGGGCCGACGTAAAAAAAGAAAAGAAATAAAAAGTAGTTTTATTTCTAATGATCAAATTGATGCTACATAAATATTTATAATGAAATATTGAAGAATATTATCATCCACTCTGCCACAAAGAATTTGAATTTAAATTTATATTTCATTACTATAGCCTTAAGAATTTTATTATTAATAAATGGAAAGGTTTTTATTAACCTCTATTATGAAACATATCTTGTAGATTATGTTATTTAATAATTTTAAAAAAAAAATAGTTTAAGGCAATTCATAGCAATGGTTTTGTTTGCTGAAGCACACCAATATTTGATCTTCACTATATTTCTGAAAACATTAAAACAATCCAATGATCGAAAGCAAAATCACCTACAATAATTATAAAACTAGGAATTATATTGGAGGGAATAATATGTAGAATATATATATAAAAAAAAGTAATTTAAAATTAAAAATAGAAGATAAATAAACAGATAGTTGAAAGGAGAAGAAAATGTAATAATAATAAAAGAAAAAAGAAATTGCTTATACATGGGATTTAAATTTTTTTTTTCCCCTACACCACAGGAAGTGGACTATTACGCCATTTTCCCTCTAGCAGTCCAATACAATTTTACTTTTCCACTTAATAGGTGCGCATCCTGCTGAATATCTTCAAGACCAATACACGTTTTTTAAAGATGGTTTCCATCCATGTCTCCCATGTTGTATAGAGGAAATTCCGGTGAATCTACGATGCCAATTCGATGGAGGTGTTTTTGGAACAGATCATGTCCTGTTACTAGGCGAAAACAAGCCACTCTCTCAGCTCTGATAAGATTGCTGGGGATTCGTTTATCCTTATACAGTAGGCTCTTCAACTTCTTTCCTTCTGCTTGAACTTTGTGTCTAGCGTTTGTCCTGTCCTTACAATAAGAACTTACTGATTTTACTGTTCTGTAGGAAAGTGGTAAACAGGCTGGTTCTCTGCACAACCGAGCTTAGCCAACTTGTCAGCTTGTTCATTACCATTTATACCAACATGGCCTCCTATCCACTGCAGAGCTATAACCCTTCCTCTTTTCTTCATGACAGCAGCCACGTTTCTGTACTTTTCTTCTGTGGGTAACCCTGCAGCACCTGGTGTTGTTAATTTTTGTATTACGGCCTGGGAGTCATAGAAGATTACAGTGTTGTCATCACATTCAATAGTGGCTTCTATCGCGAAGCAAATAGCCTGGATTTCTGCATCATAATTATCACATCCAGCTCCAACAGGAAATGACAGTTTAAAGTTGTTTGAGTATACACCTGCTCCAGCTTCCTTGTTAATACCGGACACAGACCCATCGGTATAAATGTGAAGCCATTGCTCTATGGGTTATAGGTCATAAATTTTTTTTAGTGCAGCAGCTCTAAGCTCAAGTTCAGGACAACCTTTTTTGATCCAACCACATGCCAGTTTGAGTCGCCCGTAGACTTCAGCGGAATCATGCTTTGGCATGTAGGAGATGCTTATATTCTGCCTTTTCTGTGAGTGGTGAAGCATTTCCTCAGCTTTGGAAAGAAAAGTGCGATGGGACCTCAGTCGTTCATTCACTTTACGATAATCTAGCCAGTGATCCTCTCATCACATAAGCTTTTCATAAAGACACAAAGCAGATTTCTCCCTTCTATCTTGTAGTGGTTCAAGACCTGCTTGGAGTTCCATAGCTGTGATGGGAGTTGATTTCACACTGTCAGTGATTATGTGTAAGGGTTGATTTTGAACTTTGTCTAACTTTCCTAATGCTGCTGGTTAATTAAGTTCAGCTCCATACTCCAGATTAGGCCGTACATATGATTTGTAGGCTGTACTAAGTACGTCCTGGGATGCTCCCCATTTAGTCCCTGTTAGCCTTTTCATCAGCTTCAATTTTGATTTGTTTTAGCCAGGTCAGCTTAGAGTGCAGCGTGATCACTAAATAGCATGCTTTATCAGTTCTGGTTGGTTCTTCACCTTCAAAGTATAAATGAACCTCATGTTTTTTTGTACTTAGGCTAAACACTTGAGACACAGTTTTTCGTGGGTTAAATGTCATCCCATTTTCTTTTACCAATTCGTGTAGCGTGTTCATGACTTTATTTAGAGTTTCTTCCAAACCAACCTACTAGAACTTGTTCCCCAGATAGTCAGGTTGTGCGCAAAAGTTCTTGGACCCCAGGGTGATTAATCCATATCCTCTCAATCAGGTCATTAATCATTACGTTGAATAAATAAGGTCTTAGGACTGAGCCCTGTGGTACACCTTGTTTGGTTTGATGATAACTGGATACTGAACTACCATAGCAGACGTTAATAAATCTCTCTCTCAGGAAAGATCAAATCCATGAGAGGTAATTGCCACCTATACGCATACCTTTCAACTTAGTAATAAGTTTTTTCCTCCATACGCAGTCAAAAGCAGCTTGGAAGTCAATAAGCACTGCAAGTGTACGTTGTCTTCTTTGGAAGCCATCTTTTACTTCCTGATAGAATCTGATGACCTGCTCAACCGTGTTTCTTGTCTTCCTGAAACCCGCCTGTCTGTCTAAAAGAAGTTTTTTTGGCTCCAGATATTCTTGTAGACGCGCTATAACCATTCATTTAACCAGTGTGCTCGTGGGTGAGATAGGCCTGTAAACATTGATATCGTCAGCTGGTTTTCCATTTTTTAGGATTGGTAGTACCTCTGCTTTCTTCCATTGAGCTGGGACAAGGCTTTTCCATGTAATATTTATAAATCTTAAAAGGATGTCTTTAGCTTTCTCTCCCAAGTTTTTCAAGAATTCCAGCAACAGACCATCTGGACCAGCACTCTTCCCCATTTTTAGTTTGCTCAGAGCAACATGCAGTTACAATCTTGAAAATGGTGAACAGAAAAGCATGCTATCATCCAAATTTAAGCAACCCGGATCCTCTAATAAGTCTTGGTTTTTAATCTTTTCTGGGAGAGTAACATTACTTGCAATAGTTCTTGCAAAAAACCTCGGCTATATCCTTCTCGGTAGTAACTTGTTCCCTATTTTAACAGGATTATTTTTTTATAATTTTCTTTTCATTTATTCTCGAAATAAAAGCATGAGCCTTCTTTCCATCATTCCTGAAGTCCATCTCCTTCAGAAAATTATTATACGTTTATCTTTTGGAACAGATAATGCCATATCTTAATTGGGCACCTATCTTTCTCAATACTTTTATTCTAAATATGATCATATGTATTGTAATGTCCGCTTTTATAATCAATAGTTGATTTTTATATATAAATGATTTTAGTTATGTTTTTATTTTATGTATTTTTGTTTCAGTACTTTTTATTTGTTGTGTTAAATCATAAAAGCGGGCTAACCAATTGTGTTCAGTAAAATATGCAGTCACAAAAGATATCATTCAAAGCCAAGATGGTGGCACGTGTCCTGCAAAAAGTCCATTGAATCGCAGCCATGTCAAGAAGGTTCAAATATTTTAAAAACTTTATTTAACTTCCCATTATAATTGAAATTACAATACATTTAAGAAAAAATAGAAGTTAAGAATAAGTATTAAAGAAAATAATTCATAAAGGAAATTATAAGAAAAAACTCAAAACCGTAGTGCTACAATCAATGTTGAGAACGAGCATCTATAGGAGGGGAAGGAAGAGAGCTTGGTTTTTTAATTTATTCGGCGGAGACCTGTAGATCCCTTAGCTACTCTTAGTGGTAGACATCTTGAAAAAAGAAGACATCGAAGAGTCACTCAAGAAGAAAAAGGGACTTTTTGTTTTGGATCGCCTGGTGAGAGGACGTCTCCTGAGAGCGGTGAAGAGAATCTTTTGTTGACCTTTAGAAATAACATTGTGGGAAAAAAGACAAATACTATCTATTTAATATTAAAGCTTTTAATTTAAACCCAATCTAAACTTAAGAAATGAGAATTA
>NW_027115706.1:510738-514575 GCF_000696795.3 Halyomorpha halys | reverse complement strand
AAATAAACAAAATAATATTTATTTATGCCGATGTTTCGACCTGAGTTTCAGGTCTTTATCAGGGCGTCAAGCGGAGAAGGTTGGCTAAAAATTTTAAACTACTTATAAATTTATTAATTAAAAATGGGGACAATTTTTTAAATCCCTTATCTCCTTCTCAAAGTATTATTAAATATGAGGGAACATTAGTTATCACCTCATTTAACAGTGTAGGGCCTGAGAGAATTTTTATTTGGTCCTGCTTTTGTATCTTATGAGAGCTGATAATCATTTGATATGAAATTAAGTTTTTTCTTTTATAATAGATAAGAAAATGTGATCAGAAAAAAATAGTCTATATAGAAAGGCTAAAAGGAAAGAAAACACATAAAAGGAAAGAAAACTAAACATTTCCTTATCTGGTTGTAGCCTAGCTGGAAATCCTCTGGTACGCACCAACATACAATATTTCTCTTGCAAATTTTCTAGCTAAATCACAACTAACACTTTAGGAGATCATATTATCACAATTAAATGATCCAATAATTAAAAAATACGATAAATTAAAGAGAAATAACTTTTTCTATTCAGCGTGCAATACTTCGCAGGTGCATTTATAATATGACATTAAAAGTAAATTTATAAATGGATGTTTTGTGTTATTTTTTTTGTGTTCAAAGTCCGCTGCGGCCACAAAGGGCCTGTTGTACGCCGTCCATCCTCTGCTCAGAGCAGGCCAATTGCCTTTATGAATCTGGATATGTGTATTGTCTCACAAAGTTTGTGGTCCAAGATACTTAACTGAAGATAAGGAATCGTGTCCTTGTTACTGCATCACATCTACAATTGATATGGTAGGCATTCTCAACATCCTTTCTGCAGAAACTGCAGACAGAGTACTCTACCAATATCTTTTATAGAGATATAGAGTATATCAATAGATTTTATAGAGATGCTTATTCAACTGACAATGCCCCGTATATAGACCTGTCACCCATCTTAAAGTACTCCTGTCCATATTAAGAAGAGTGTTGCTTCTTTTTGGGTAGAATACCTTTAAGAACAATTTGGATTGTTCCACTCCTCTAGTGTTTCTCTAGAGTAACCCAGCCTTGCCCTCAGCAATCATTTTGATATGCCTCTTCGCATGGCTGAGAATAATTCCATATATGGGGTCAAGTGTAAAAGGAGCAGTCTCAGATCCCTTCCTAGCTAGATAGTCCAATCGCTCATTACCTTTAATACCTTTGTGTTGGCCAAGGAAAGAGAGTTTAAGTTAATCTTGCACTCTTCCACCGATTTAGAACGGGCTACATAACTACCTAGCGCATAGATGGCTGCCTGACTATCCGTAAAAATTGTGATTAGCCTATGTTTTGTGTTAGTGTTGGGTTTAGCCTTGAATTACCTGTTAAATTCTGTTCTGAAAAAAAATATGAAAAAAAATTCAGAACTTTCCAAAAAGATGAGTGAACTAAAATTATATGATAATTAATGTTTTTGATAAAACACAAAATAATAAAACATATTTTAAATAATTAAACTGTTCTTCCATTTATTCACTGATTGCTAATTCATATTTTCTATGGAGTGAACATATAAAGTTAAAAATTAAATTCAAAATTACTTACTCTGGCGGCATTGATGTCCAAACCACCCAGGCTTACAATGACAAACTCCATCAAGAGGCCGACAAGTACCATTATTTTGGCATTTGCACACGTAGGAACAGTTGGCTCCATAAGTTCCATTTTGACATGGTTCAGAACACTTTGGACCTTGCCAGCCAGGGAAACATTGGCACTGACCTGAATTAATTCACAATTTTTTAAGAAATTTCAATTAACCGTAATAATAAGGAATTCCTATGAATACAAATAATTACCAGTTATATGATGACAATCGCCATTTTTACAATCACAAGAGTGCTGACAGTTTGGACCATAGGTTTCATTTGGGCAAGGATGTTGACACATAGGTCCAACATAACCTGGTCGGCAGGAAAATTCTCCAGTTACATGATCACAGGACATATTTTTACCTAAAAATAAAACAAAATTAAATATTCACAAATTATATGTTTTATCCTTCAATTCTTTAAGGTCAACTAATCAACTTTAAAAATTCATAAATGTGAATTAACAGTTTTATTAATAAATGGAACTAAATATTATGGACCAACAGATAATTTTAATAATTTGGTTTATTAAAAAAAAAGAGAAATAAAATTTTCTCTTACATGAAATTTAATAATAAAGAACAATGGAGTGAAATATGGACATATATTTAAAAATAAGTATTTTTTTAAATACAGGTTGACATCTGTTCATGTAGGGGCATTGGTACTATGCCTAGAGTAAGTTGGCTCATGTAGGCTTATGGATTTTAGTGTAAGTAAGGTTTTCTCATTATTAACATGAATGAAATTTGAAATATACAAATATAAATGAAGTATACATTATTTATTCAATATTTAAAAAAAAAAAGTTTATTTATAAATGTATTTTATTTCAAATATCAAAAATTGCCTTGGTTAAAATAATTATTATAATTTGTAAAATAAAACTGACTTTTTTTTTAGAGTGTACTCCATGTTTGTTAGTGATAAAAATATTTTTTTAAGAATTAAAACTTCTATATAGCAACATTTTTTTTTTTTCTCCAAAAATCAAAACAACTGAATTCCAAACATTTTGGAGGAGAGACTAACAGTGTAAAATGAAGATATCGTATGAAGATCATAAAAGAGAATACATGAACCTTTTTTAAAATATTAGAAGAAAAAAACTTTAATAGAAAAAAAAATAAAAGAATAATTTAACTAAAAGATATTAATTTTATCAGTGTGAAGTTAAATAACTTTTACCAACCTGAACTCTTGTTTTGACATGTTTGAGAGCATAAAGTACCAAATGTACCTGGGTGGCAAGCAAGCTCACATTTCTCACCCATCCAGCCAGCAGCGCAAACACATTCTCCACTATCTTGTTTGCAAGAACCGTTATGCATACAATGACAATCTTTAGAACAATCATCACCATATTTTCCAATTTCACATTTGGAGTCACAAAGTATACCTGAAAAAAAAAATTTCATAATAAAAAAATATGTTTTAAAAATAATAATGCAGTAATTAGCATCTTTAACTACAAACCATACACAAATAAAATAAATGTAGAAATAACTCAAGGGTTTTTATAAAGGAAAATTCTCAAACAATTTGAAAAGTGATAAAATAAATTAAAGTAACAGATAACCCTTCAAAGCTTTAGTATGCCAAAAATATTTTATTACTCAGTAATAATATAAAATTAAAACTAACTATAATCAAATACAAGGGAGTGCAGGCAGCCCCTAGTAAGGCACATGGCTACTAACTCCAAGGACCCGAGTTCGATTCCGGCTGGGCAGAAATTTTTTTTCTGTTACACTGTAGCCGTGAGTCAACTCTTGTGGGTTCTTAGAGCCCTCCTGGGGTCTACCCAGCCTCTTACATTGAGTACCCTTAATTGGGTAAAAATCTGGCGGTCGAGCATGATTCTGACCAAATCATCTCCTTGCACAAACGTTGGTATTATAACAGTACTTCTTTACAAAGTACTGAACCCCTGACCCTTCATGGGTTGTAGCGGTACAGAGAAAGAAATTTATTCAATCATGCTGCCCAAATACATCGGGTTGCTACATTACACAGCATACTGATCAATCTGTGATCGGACATATATAAATTTATAAATTACATTTTTTTGATATGATACAATATAATAGACAACTAATATTTTTTTTTTTTTCCCACAGTATTATTTTACAATTAATATCTGTCTACAAACTAAACACAAGCTTTTCAATTTATTCCTT
>NW_027115706.1:500323-509428 GCF_000696795.3 Halyomorpha halys | reverse complement strand
TATTTATAATTTTTTTTTTTATTAATCAAATACAAGAAACTTTAAAAATGGTATTTTTGTAATGTCAATTATTGTCAATAAGTATGCATTTTTAATCTAAATTAATTTTGTTTGTAGTGATCTAATTTTAATTAGTGTAAAATAATTACTTCATTACACAAAAATAAATGAACATTACATGAAATAGATTTAACTCAAATTTATTTAAATTTTAAAATCGTACCATTCCAAGGATCTTTACAAGTACAACTTCCAGTTACAGGATCGCAAGACTTAGTATTTTCTTCAACACAGAAACATTTTTGTTTGCATCCGACACCAAAAAAGCCCTCATCACATTTTTCACCACAATCAGGACCTTTAAATCCAGATGGACAGATACAAGTACCTGCATAAAAAAAATTATAAGAGGAAGACAGAAAAGAATAATTAAATGAAACATATTACACCATTATACTATAAAATAAAACAATATTTTAATACTTTGGAATAAAAATTTAGTAAAATTATGTTCATAAATACAAATAAATATCTAATACTTCATATTTCTAAGAATATATATATATATTGATAAATAAAAACAAATTTGAACATACCATGTACTGGTTCACATCCCGCATTATTTAGGCAATTGCACTGCTCTGAACAGTTTTTACCATACATGTCTTCTGGGCATGGTCTCTCACAAAACAAACCTTTCCATCCTAAAATGAGAAGTATACAATGCATTAATATGTTTAATAGTAAAATCTTGTGATAACAAGATATTAATGAAAATATCTTTAAGGAATAATAATTTGTAAATTTATTTTTTCTAAAAATCAGTAAAATTGATTACTTGCGATTATACCCATTGAAAAAAAAAAAAGATTTATTATCATCAGTTATGAAACATACCTGGAGGACAAAAACATTCCCCTGTTTCACCATCACATTGACCTCCATTGTTACAGTTACATTTAACTGCACAGTTTTCTCCATAGAATCCACTAGGACATGGCTCACTACAGTTTTTACCATGATAACCTGCAAAATAAAGTAATATAGTAATAGACTGCAAAATCTGAGGTTAGAATGCTGTGAAGTAAAGAAGTTTATACATTTAAAATCTTAATTGGAACTTGTTTAATTACTTTTTTTCATATACACTATAAATATACTAATAAGAAGAAATAGTATATTCGATGACTTACCGGCTGTACACTGGCAAGTTCCATCAATTGGTGAACAAAGTGCATTATTAAAGCAATGGCACACATTTTTGCAACCCTTTCCCCACTGATAAAATGGGCATGAATTAGAACATTGTTTACCATGATAGCCTACGGCACATTCGCATCTACCAGTCCAGGGATGGCATCTAAAATAATACCAAACATTTAGAACAATATAATTTAATAATTTGGATAAGGTAAAAAAGTATTATAACTTGAGTAATATGCTTGAATCACAAATGAGGGGTTTTCAACAGACATTGAACAATAAAATACTAATAGGTACATTAATAGACAGATAGGCCCCACTTACAAAAAGTCTAACTCAATAGGCTCACCTTTCCCTCCGGGTAATAATAATTTGGAGATTGAGGTGATCACCCATTTGTGGACCATGAAATTATCAACCACCCTTAACTGGGCATCAATTCACCCACAAATCATTTTTTTAGATTGATTTTTTACCTTTCCTTTCCATAGAAGAATTTCAACAAATAGTATTTTGTGACTTATTTCCAAATTAAAAAAAAAACCGTGCCCGTGTAGGCGACATATTTCCGTGACAACGTATACTCTATGCTAATATTACATAAATATAAATTAAAATCAATCCAATGTTATATATTTGAAATAATAAACCAGTTCACATATTGAATTCAGATATTTATTTTTGCTTGGTTATACATTAATTAATTTTTATACATATGATATAATATCCATATGTTAAACGAAGTCAATTTCCGTTACGGGACACTTTTTCTAACATGGCATCCCGCAAAATGATTTATAAGACGTTGTCACGTCAAAAGAGAAATCTATCTTAAAGTTAGAATGGAAATTAGAGGATAAATCTTCGAGGATAATAATAACCTCACTAACTCTAGTCTCACACATATACAATAAATATCAATTAATAATGGTCTTACGTTATTGTTTGATTTGGAGTACATTCACAATGGTTTTTACAATCTGGACCATAGGTCCATTCAGGGCAATTCCTTTCTTCACATTTCGCTCCAGTCCAACCGTTTTGGCATTTACATTTACCACTTGATGGGTCACATTCTCCATTCTGGCAATTACAAATTCCTGTGCAATTGTAGCCAAATGTTCCAGCTGGGCATTTTTCATTGCACTGTAAAATGTAGATAATTTAATAAATGATGATAAATTTAAATAAAAACAACATATTATTAATCAATAGTAATTAGATATCACCTTTTCACCTTTGTACCCTGCAGCACAAATACAAGAACCATCGATATGATCACAGAGTGAGTTATTACAATCACAAGTAAGACTACAATTTTCACCATACGTTCCAGAAGGACACCGATTGCCACAGACTTGTCCCTATAGAGTTTTTTAGGTATTAATAAATTTGTATTATAATTATCATTAAATTTAATTTAAAATGAAGAGTAAAAACATACTGTCCAACCAGGGGTACAAAAACATTCACCAGTAGCAGGGTCACAAGTGCCTCCATTTTGACAAAGGCATTCATGTTTACAATCCGAACCATGACGGCCAGGAGCACAAATTTTTTCACAACTGAAAATAATGTGAGGTAATATTTTAATAATTTATTAGACATGTAGTCATGTAAACAGTAAATATTTATTTTGATAATGGAAGAGGGTTCAAATAGAGTAAGATAATAAACTAACTTACAGCGAGCCAGTGTAACCTTTTGGACAGATGCATTTGCCGGATACATGATTACATGCAGCATTGTGCTTACACCTGCAAGTTTCAGCACATTCAGCTCCGTACTTCCCTTCAGGACAAGGTTTGTCACACAACTTCCCTAACCAGCCTTTCTTACATTCACAATTTCCTGAGAAAGGATCACAGGTAGCATTATTTTTGCATTCACAATCATGCTCGCAATCTCTTCCCCATCTTTTTTTTGGACAAGCTGCAATAAGTATACTTGAAATGTAGTTAGGATTTAAAATATTCATAAAACTTTATACTTAATTAAATGAAACCTGAAATTAATTAATTTTTATAACATTGAAAGTAAAATTGCATTGCATTACAAATGAGAGGTACAACAGTAATTATTATATTTCTTGCTTTCTTTTGTTCAAACATTAACAATTACCGTACTTTGATTTATTAATCTAATTTATGTAGTATGACTACAATCATGATTCTTATCTTTAATCTAATAAATCTGTAATCTTTGGTGCATTTCAAAAAAGATATTTACAATTTATATGAAGTTTAATATTTATTAATTCTAAATTTAAAGCCAGAAACATCTTTAAAAACACTAAGTACTTACATTTATCTGTTCCAAGAGAGCAAAGAAAAATAAAACAAAAAGAGTGAGATATATATATATATATGTATGTATTTATGAAAACACTACCACTCTAGTTTGTTTTAACATTAAATTGTTTAATAAAAAAAGTGTACATTGAAATGAAAATAGAAGTTAAAGAGATATAATAATAGGATTTAAAAGGCTCTGAACAGTTTTATTTCTAATATCAATACCAACTGACAATTTTTAGTATGACAAGTGTAAGGATAAAAAATTAAAATAAAAAAAAAACAACAGTTTTTTAAAACAAAGAATGTCTTCAACTGATTGTTTAAAAAACTACAAAGTAAAGTATTTTTGTATTTTTATTTTGGAAACTCGGAATCTTGTCTCAGAAGAAGGCTATATCAACAGAAATACACAAACGAACAATATAGCAACAAAACCTGGAGTTAGTTGTATAACAGCAATCTAGAGCATACTGTAATAAATAATTGTAAGTAATGTTTATAGTCTTAAATTATACTCTGTACTTTCTAGTTTTTTAATTAATTAGTTTGTGAAATTCTTTGTTATAGGGCATAACTATGCAAACAATAAAGTAGCAAAAACCTTGCAAGTTGTTTTTGACTGATCCTATAGATCCACAAAAATACATATTATTAACAGTTAAGAAATATATATACTTATATATTAATTTTCATTTAGAAGGGGAACTTACAGATTGAACACTGAGGGCCTCCATAACCAGGTTCACACTTGCATTTATTTGGTTCTACACAGGTTCCATGTAAACATTCTTGGGAACAAACAGGTTTACATTTGTTAGAAGAAGCAGCATAACCATCACAACAAACATCAACTGGTCTTGTTTTTGTTATTATCTAAAAGTATAAATATATAAAATTAATATTATTGGTAGTTCGTTCTTAATATATTAAGCTGTTGTGGTGAAAAGAAAACTCTACAACTTTCTTTTAGAATATTCCTAACACTCTATATTTACCTCTACAGCATTACGGGGACTTTTCCCATCTTCTAGTACTTTTATTTGTTATAATCAAATATATCAATTTCCTTTTTGAAATTTTGTCTTTACAGATATATCATTAAACAGTCTAACACACCATTGTTTAAACACTATCATTCACTGTTAATGACAAAGACAAAACTTCAAAAAGGAAATGGATATATTTGATTAAAAGGAATAGTAGTACTAGAGGATAGGGAAATACCCCAAAATGTTGCACAAGTTAATATAGAATATAGATAATATTCTACAAGGAAGTTTCTTTTCACCTCAACAGTTTAATAAAATTTAATAATATAAATGTTTATTTTTGTAAAAGACGATCTTATAATTACCTCATCTTGCAAAACATTATCAAACACAATCTCATATTTCGAACATCTTGGTGGAACTTTCAGACACCATGTGTAAGATTTGATTTGTCTTGGCTTTTTTACTGTGACTTTTACAGTAACATTATACCTAAAACAATATAGATGAAATTTATAAGTTCTACATCTCTTGATGATGATAATACATGTAATATATTGATGATATATTGACATCTCAGCAAGTTTCAATGTTTTATGATTATAAGTCATAAAAAAAATTAATTTAAGGAAAACATTACATTATGGACAAATCAGAAAGAGCTCTGGTTACAAGTTAGCAACCTTAATTAAATAATATAAAATCTTTTATTTCCAAGAAAAACAAAAGCCCATCCTTAGTTCTTATTGAAGGGCACTTCAGGGATGTGGGGACAGGAGGTAAAGGAGTCCCAGGCCCACTCCACGCTCATTCTGGGTTAAATTTTTGTATTTTATTGTTTCCTCCATCTCCCACATGAGATGAAGGGCCCCCAACCATTATTTCAGCTAGGCCTCAGTACTTCTTGTTAAACCACTGGAGCCATCATCATATCTTTTTTGGCCTATAATCAAAAAGTGAAGGATTCAAACAGAAAAGGAAAATTTTACATATCGTTCGAAATTCAAACATGTTCAGAAGGTAAGAGAGCAGGATTTGAGAATTAATTGGTTTTCCAACTCAAAACACAACCTAAATCACTGTACCCGAAGAATACTGTCCGAGTTAGTATGTGTTTAATTGTATTTATGTCAGTTCATAAATAAAAATAAACACATTACAAAGTACAACCACTAATACTTTTTGAACATCATAATTCGGATTACTATTAGTGATGCTATGGGAGCTCAAAAGTACATGTCAGGGTTGTATAAGCCAAAATTATAAAATTGTACCAAACACAAGACTTATGAAACAGGGCCCAGGTTGAGAATCAGAAAGTTCTACCAATGTCTGCCCCTCTGAACTCTTAATTGGCTGTTATGATAATAATCTCTTCATAATAACCTAGAAATAAAATTCACAATCAGGATATTCTGTTTCCTAACCAATAGTTACGAAAGGAAGCGAATCTACCTAGATCAATCACAAGGTTTAGCTCAAACCACAGGAAGAAGAAGTACCCACTGAGTATAGAGATGTGTTTGAACCAGAACGGCCTGGGTAGAGACTGGGTTTATACCAGAAAGATCCCCCACCTCAGAGTGAATTTGAGACATTTAGAATAGGAAATAATTTACTTTTTTGTTAATGCAACGAGCTACATTATTATCAACATATTTTAAACATAAAATGCTATGTAGACAACATATAAAGCATTAAATGTAAGTTATTTTTAGAATAATAAATGCCTTTATTGAAAAATAAATATAAAAGTAAGAAAACAAACTTACGGTTCTTGTCGTGTGCATACATTTGGTCCTTCTAAAGTATTATCTTCAGTAGTTTTAGCTGCAATACTCCCAATGAACAAAACGAGAATCAATGATAAAACGGGTTGCTGCATACTGCACTATTTTTCTGAATTATCACTGAAGAAAGTAATTATTTCCTCATTCCTTATTCTACCTATGAAAAGAAAAGAAGAAGAAATTAATTACTAATATTTTTAAGAGTATTATAAGTTTTTAGATCTAAAAAGGTTATGAGTTACTTAGAAAGAATAAAAAGAAAAATAACAATAACATATATGGAAAAAATTAAACAGAAAAAAGTAAAAAACTAAGAAAAAGTAAAACAATGATTCAATACAATTGTGCAGTCCTCTTTATTAAAATAGAGTCATTTCTTCAAAAAAAAAAAAAAAGCAGCCTTAAATTCAGAGATGACCTTCTCTTGATTGTGTACGATATAATTTTTTTTCTTTAATGTTTTAAAATTATCTTCTCACACCACCTTAAAAGATAAAAGAGATATTCTTCATAATTTTAATTTTTTAAGTTCTACAGTTTAATTAATTGATTTAAGTGTTTTGTGACAAACTATGGATATTATCTGTTAAATAGGGAAACCATGCTAAGATGAAAATAAATTAATCCAGGGAGAACACAACTTCAAGTTGAAGAGAACACAAGTTCTTGTTCGGCATATAAAATTTTTTTTTTTCAAAATCAGTAAATAAATGGTTTGGTCAGGATGGAACCTTGGTTTCATAGATACCTCTTAGGTCAGTTGAAATAAGTACTTGGATTAGTCAAGGATATATCAGATGGTTGGAGCATGGTGTTAGCTCCCAAAAATATTTTGAAGGGAGAGTTGGATACCTTACTATATTTTTCATTCCGTTTGTAACAATTTTATATCTTTATGAAAGTTTGATCATTTTTTCCTAATTGATTGCTTTATCGTTTGAGTACCATTAAGTTTTATGTGATCTTAGAATGTTGAAAAGTGGAGAGATTGAGTTTTAGCAAAACGTTCCCTGTTGCTAGAAGATAAAATATCTTTAATCAAATTCACAGACAATGAATTAACTAATGTGGAGATTAGCAAAGTTAACTTTCTGAGCGATATTTTTTTTTTTGCAATCTGCAATAAGATAATGAAGTAAAAGATAAAATAGGGTTACTAACAGAAGCCATGATTCATACTAGCTGAATCAGATTAATCTGGCCATCGGAACAGAAAACAAAAAAAATTAGCTTCTTTTCTGAAGCAAATTAGACCACTTCATAACGTTCTTAAATGACTCCCACACACAACTTCCGCTCTACTCGTGGAGCGAAAAGTTTTTAAAAGGTTTCAGAAAAAAAGGATTAGGATAGAATATTTGAAATTGGCCCCTTAAAGTGTTATCATGGAGGTTTGTGAACGGAAAAATATAATATAGTTTAAATTATTTTTCTAACGGAATCGACAATTTTTAAATAGTTTATAATTTCAAGAAAAATAAAAAAAATATATGGTTTAATTTGAAGTTTAATGGTTTTTTAAAAAAAAATGATTGACGAATATTGTCTCCAGGTTTTTATTTTTCGATTCTACAATTCTATTGGAGAGAAAATATGTTATTTCGGTTTAGTAACCTATTATGATTCATTAGCCTGAATTCCAACACTTATATCTGATTCTACACTGAGTTAGTGGAATCAAAACAAAGTGAAAAATCTGCACTATTACAGTCTATAAAAGGTTGGTCAATGCTTGGTAAGGAAGTACCGTTTCTTGACCAACGGTTACAGTAGCGGATCTAGACCTTGTAGGGACTCCTATGGTTACGACGGGAGGCTGCCGAAGGTATAGGATCCAAGAAGGAAGAACCCGAAGACCCCATAAAAGTATACATTTGTTATGCATATATGGTGTGTGTCTCCCTGGATCCCACCCTGAAAGGTTAGTACGAATATATATTTCTTCCTTGGATCACTCCTAATCGGTAGGTTTTTCCCCAAACGAAGGATCAGATACACGCTTTATCTTTATGACTTAGATTAGGTGTGCCTCCCGACAAACATTTGATCCACGTCTGATTTGTATTTGTTGTAAAAATAAATAATTAACTGCTACAACCGGACCCGTAAATTGGGAGTCCACAGCCTTACCCAAAAGCTACTCAATTCCTTGTTAAAAACAAATTTCCATTCAATAATACCAAATGAACAATGCTTTTGTCGATTTAAGAAATGGAGAAGTTTAATATACTAATATAATTGAAAATAATTTAAATACATAGTTTCATTTCTATAATTCGATATTACAATCGAAACTATATTGGATTTTAACCATGAGGCTGATGACTAGTCTTTCGAAACCATTGTTCGATAAATACGGACTCAGACGAGTTTGATGCGGACTCAGCTATATTATCTTATGACTAATTTAACCTTAACCTATGAACAAAATCAGATCAGATAAATAAAAAAAATAATTATAACTTTTAATGTATAATAATAAAGTAAACATTGGTCCTTTTTAATTAAACCTATTTTCTTTCGGAAAAAATAAATATGGAATTTTCAAAGGACCGATATACATTGCAAATTTCAAATATTAATTTACATAGTTATGTTATGAACAAAAAATCTTTTATCCTTGTCTTTATTCCTATTCGATTGAGCTGTTTTCCTTGCATTGACGCGGCTAGGTGTTTGTGCATTTTTCCATAATTACATCCATGTCAATGCATCATTTGAGGAGTTGGTTACAAAAATTTCATTTTTTATTTTATACTAGATCGGCCTGGTGGGCCTTACATGGTTGATATAACCGTTATATATTATATAACCGTTTTATATATA